>NW_020837978.1:11946508-11955540 GCF_003676395.1 Aethalodelphis obliquidens | reverse complement strand
ACATAAATTGTATAATTTGCCAAAGACTATTTGGAGGGAAATTTTATAGGGGAAAACTTAGACTGAAAGTCAGTGAGCTAATCTAACCTAAGAATTAGAGGACAGAATAAATCATGAAGGAAGAATGAAAGAGATAATAAAGATGAAAAAAGTAAATGAAATAGAATATAAAGAATACAATAGAAGCCAGACAAAGCCACAAGTTCTTAGAAAAGACTAATAAAATTTGGTAGATAGATGTCTGCTGATATGGAGCAAGGAAAGAAGGATAAATAATTTTAAGAATTAAAGAATATAACTACAGCTACAGCAGAGTGAAAGATAAGAGCTTGTGAAAAACTATGACAAATTTGAAAGCTTAGACAAAATGGAAAAACCCTGGAAATTTTTACTAAAACCAATTTTAAAAGTAGTACAAATCCTGAATAGTCCTATAGCCACTAAAGAAACAGTATTAGTGATTAATCTTTTCACTAAGAAAGCACCAGGTCCACAAAGTTTCATAGGAGAGTTCTATCAGACTTTCAGAGAGACTACCATTTCAATGTTAGACAAACTCCTGCAGCAAGTGAAAAAAGGGGAAACTGCCCAGCTCATTTCATGAGGCTAGAATAACTGATACTGAACCCCAACAAAGGAAGTATGAGAAGGTGAAATTGGAGCCCAGTCCCATTCATGAATACAGTTACAAAAATTACAAGCAAAATGGAGGCATTATCTCTCACTTAACTTCAGTAACCTATTTCTGGAAATCAGATGTTCTGTGCCAGCACTCTGTCCAGGAACCTATTTGTCACATTCTAAATTGGAAAAGTCATAATGTGTTACACATCCACCCAAAGCCCTCAACCAACTTTCTTAAATATATTTAAGAATATATTATAATATATATATATACAACCAGCAAAACGTCTATAGATGGTAGCAATCTGTTAGGTAGTAAAGTGCTTCAAACATAGCTTTCTGCTTACCAAACCTGTGATACACTCGTTGACAAACAGCTGCCTCGTGTGTAGTAACGTGACCTATCCACACTCACAGTATGCAGGCCTTGCCTCTCCTTTATAGATGGGCTCCTTGTACCGTCTTGTGATTCTCATATTCTACCAATGTTATTTGAAATTTCACTTGAGAATATTCTCACACATTGTTATAAAATGTGTATCAAGCGTCAATGTAAAGTTTTCCTATATAACTGTGAGCCAAAACTTTGTGTATGTGTTTGTATATGTGCTTGTTCTGTGAATGTTGGATGATAAGCAAGAGGCATTCTACCTGGGAGACATCCTGCTGTATACATGGCTGTGATGGCAGACCAAATCCAGCCAGGCATAAACACCCCAGATTTATTCCAGGATTATAAAGTTGGTTTGACATTAGAAAATCTTTTGTATGCCGTTGATCACATTAACAAATTAAAAGAGAAAAATACATAATCATCAGATGCAGAAAATACATTCAGTAAAATTATTCAGAGTAAAACGTTTTAGCAAGTTTCTAATAGAAGTTAACTTTTGTCCTAATATCTACCAAAACCTGCAGTATTTGACTTGTAGTATTTTGATCCCATGGTCAATCATCTTGCTAAATCCTCTTATTCTAATAATTTGCATTCAGGGATGGGAGTTGTTTTGTGTAGATGGAAGGGAAGAAGAAAAACCTACCAGTCTTTCTTCAGGTCTTTTTACAGTGGGTAGAACCTCCAATGTAATGTTGAATAAAAGTAGTTGAGGGGCTTCCCTGGTGGCGCAGTGGTTGAGAGTCCGCCTGCCGATGCAGGGGACACGGGTTCGTGCCTTGGTCCGGGAAGATCCCACATGCCGCGGAGCTGCTGGACCCGTGAGCCGTGGCCGCTGAGCCTGCGCGTCCGGAGCCTGTGCTCCGCAACGGGAGAGGCCACGACAGTGAGAGGCCCACATACCGCAAAAAAAAAACAAAAAACAAAAAGCTCTCTGACGTATTGTTGAGACATATGTAAATATTTAAAATGTATATCTTTAACATGCAAAGTGTTTTATCATGTGTTTGTTTTGTCAGGCCATGCTCATGTGTCTTTCGTGGCCTTTAACCAAAGAGTATCAACCTGCCAGGGCAAATATACCTAAGGACAATTCAGTTTTCTTTGACAAATTATTTTATACTCAATTACTTTAAAGCTAATTCTTACTATATAGTCTTAAAATTCAAAGCAATATCTTAGAAAACAGTTTGGTCAATGGTAACTTTGTTGTCTAGACATTTTCCACAAGTTTTTTTTTCTTTTCTTTTTTAACAAGTTCTTTGATTTGTTTTTCCCTCCCTTAGCAATGCATAAATGAGTACATAATTGATAGTGACTTAGGGGTTAGATTCTGAGGGTACCTTTTTAAGTTAGACTTCCAGTGCATTATTTGCTTATAATTTTTATTACTGTGAAATATTTGCCTTCAAATTGAACTTTTAAGATTCATGTTTTAACAGTTTGGTGCATAAGCTGCTTAAATTAGGCATGCTTCACTCTCTTTGTGTTCCAGGTTGGATCTCTTTTGCCTGTGGTGGGAAGTGAACTAAACTGGGTGTGGGAATGCCTACTTTCTGCAGTAATACATTTTGACCTTGGGCAGATAAACGGAGTCTCTCTATTTTTAGTTTCCTCACATATAAAATGGTATAACACCACTTACACTGCTTACCGAAGTTGTTTGAAAATCACATGAAATAACATGCCCCCAAAACACAGAACTGTTTTATACAAAGTAAGGTCCTAATGTTACCCATTTACTTGTGTCCCTGCTTTTTCTTTGTTCTCCTAACTTCAGTGTCCACCAGAAGGAATTTTGGAATGACTTGTAATTTGGGCAACAGACCCAAACTATGGGTTTGTCTTGCTACTTAAACTTGATTTCCTGGTGTTAAATCTGGATTTATTCAGAATTGTTTACTTGGAGGAGAAAAATTGGCCTTCTGGAGATAGCTCATTTCTTATTAAGTAAAGTTGAAGTACAGTTTTTCAGAACCTTTTCTTTTGCTAGCTTTTCACTTCTTCCTTTCATGTCCCCTTATACACAATCCCTAGAATATCAATTAAGGGCATGGGCTTAAGTGTCACATTCCCTGGGATTGAATCTAGGTCTTCTGTGGCCCTTGGGAAAGTGACTCAGCTTCATTGTGCCTTGGTTTCTTCTGTAAAATGGAAGTGGTAATATTGCTCTGTTTACAAGGTTGCTGTGTAGCTAAATTAGATAATATATGTAAATTGCTTAGCACAGGGCCTGGCACATAGAAATGCTCAAAATGTTCTAGTATTATTATATTACACTTGATAATGATTTCTGAGAATCCATTCAACATCCCATTCTTTTAAATTAAAATAGTATTTTGATGTATTCTGATATATTCTTTCTGTGCACGCTTCTTATATTCTACATACAGAATATAATTTTCAATTTTGTGGAAGACATGAACTATACTGTACTTAAGTTTTAATAGTTAAGTATGTGTCACTTTACTTTTCAGTAAGAAATGGTTCTTATCTAAAAATTGTTTATTCTAGATTTTTCAAATTTTTAACATAATTAACCAGAGTAATTAAGATTTAACAAACTTTTTAAAAGATATGCCATGTACCAGGAAAAATATCTTTCTTATCATCAGTTCAGCCCTGTGATACAGGAATTATTTTTTCTTTTTTAGAATTTAAAAACTGCAGTTAAGAAAATTTGTGAGACCTACACCAGACTAAAGCACCAAGAGTGCAGGGGTCTTTTTTTCTGTTTTGTTCACCATGGTCTCTCCAGTGCCGGGCAAAGAGCGGGCGGTCAGTAGAAACTTGTTGAATATTACAGATGAACCCTATGGGCACGGATCCTTGTTTCAAGCCCAGTTTCCTTACTATTGCATCACAGCTGTGTCTGTTAGCAATGCTCAGTATCTTTTAAACTCCTCTTCAGGATCTTTACAAAACCGGTTGGCACGGACATTTTGAAGTATACAGAATTAATGAGACATGCACTTGGAGTAGCGCTTGGTGTCACCTCCCCAGCTCAGCTGAGGCTCGTATGTGAGACGATGTGGTCACCCCTCTAATGTGGGCTGACTGACAATGGGGAGGTGTGCGTGAAGTGGGGATAATGTGAGGAAACAGGGCAGCTTTCTAACATCTTTATTGTAACTTAATTTTTTTATTTCAATGTTGTGAATTCCTAGAATATTAAAATGTGGAAGCTAAAATGATCTAGCGCCACATGCAAATAATTTTGTATCTTATTTTGATATTTTTATTCCTCTAAAAATTCTTTCTTTAGTGAGATTCAGTAAAAATCAGTTGTATTCATGTTTCAGCTCTTAAAGAATCTTAATCTTGGGATGCGTAAATTGTCCCTTTTTAAATATAAGTTAACTATGAACTCTGATTTTACATATAAAATTCAAATACACTTTCTTCTTTTATATAATGAATTTTGAAGTCTTTATTGTATAAAATATGGGTATCTTTCACAGTTCTTATTATTGGTGATGTTTTCAAAAGATAACCTCTCCATGCTCCTCCTAAGTCTTATTCTAGGTCCTTTCCTCTCTCACCATGTTAAAACCAAAACAAAATTGACTGGGAGAAACCGCTGTCTGTCATTGTCTTTACAGTCTTCAGGAAAACAAGTTAGAATTATTTTAGGCTAGTCTGGCATCTCACCACCCTGCTGTTGGGAACCTTTCTCCTCCGAAAGTCTTCTTTGTTAGTATAAATCCTTTTCTCCTTTTGCTGGAATTGATCAATAGCCTCAGTAATTTCTCCGTATACAAGTACCATTTATCTTACTTTATGCAGTGAGTGTTCCTGTTTAAATGGAAATTGAATCATAATATATTCTAAATGCATTAGGGAACTTTTCTTTTAAAAGAATTCCTTTTGTAAAACAAATAATTACCGATTCATTATGTTTTGGGTTTGTTTTTGTTTGTTTTCTTTTTGGTTGTTAGTGGTTGTTTTTTGTTTTATTTTTTCTAGATTTGAATTTTCAAATACATGGTTTACGTAAAAATAGGGTATAGTTAGAAGCGACTTCTAAGGTCACTGCTGACCTTTCTCTTTCCTGGGTTAAGATGCACTGATAAAAGCTGTAATTCGAGGTTTTCTGCACTGGATGTTACGGTGGTTGTTTTCTCAGAAAGAAAACAGCTCCAGTCTCTTTAGAGTCTCCTGTTGTCTGTACTCAGTTGGAGGGTTTTTGGAGGTAACGTGGGCTGACTCTCATTGGCTGGCTGTAATCTCTGTGCCTGCGGTCTGGTTTTACTTTAACCCGCCTCTTCCGTGTTGCAGCTGGTCGACAGCGAGGTGGTGGTGCTCTCCGCGCACTGGGAGAAGAAGCAGGCGAGCCTGATAGAGCTACAGCAGCAGCTTCGGCAGCTTCCAGGCCTGCAGGCAGATTTAGAATCCCTGACGGCAAGTCTGAGTAAGTTCCATGTTTGCCTCTGCACATTACTTCTAGGAATGAAAATAATTTGGTGTAATTCCAAAGCTTTCTAAGACTATATTAAATTATTGCTTAACAGGATGTGGGGGGAAATAGTTCTAATTAATTTCATATTCTGATTAACTGATGATTTGACAGAAAACGATGATTTAAAGTGTAGAAGTGATTTCTAAAGTATACCACCAACTTTTTCTGCCTCATTTCTGCTCAGAAAACATAATTTTGTTGATTCTTTAAAGTGACTCAGGGTGGTCTCTGTGACTTTAGGTCTCTGTTTAAAAGTGTAAATGTAGGAAATAAAAAGGATTGGGGTGGCTTTGTTACGACTAAAGGATATACTCTGGAAGTTGTTGCTTTTAAAATTAGGTCTGCTCAGAGCTTCATGTCTTGAAATATGCTTTTTTTTCCTCTTTAAACTGATGAGAGATCAAACCCTCATTAAATTAGGTTACCTGTTTGGCTAAATTTATACCTTGTGGAAATTTATATATTTTTGTTGTTTTCATTGGGATGAATTATGCTGATATTTATTTCTTGAGTTTATATTCAGAAAATTAACTTTTTTGTGTGTGGTACGCAGGCCTCTCACTGCCGTGGCCTCTCCCGCTGCGGAGCACAGGCTCCGGGTGTGCAGGCTCAGCGGCCATGGCCCACGGGCCCAGCCGCTCCACGGCATGTGGGATCCTCCCGGACCCGGGCACGAACCCGTGTCCCCTGCATCGGCAGTCGGACTCTCAACCACTGCGCCACCAGGGAAGCCCCAGAAAATTAACTTTTATGTTTGACAGTTGCCACATCTTAGGATAATATTGTGGCTTATTATTTTCTAACCAAGCTTAAGATCTTAGTGAAGAGGTAGGGGTTATCTACATAGGAGTTGAATTTCTTGAGCTGATAACCTGACCCAGTCTTAATAGGTAAGGAGGTAAGGATACCCCACCATCTCTTCTGTTTTTCAGTACTGCCTTTTTGAAAGCAAAATAAAGCTGATTTACAAAGCAGGTACTTAGCAAATCATAAAACGTGTGTGTGTGAATAAAATAGACACGAATGGTATTTGGAATGCTATTGCTGATAACAATAGCTAATGTTTATAGCACCCACTATATGTCAGAGATCGTTAGGCGCTTTACAAACATTTTCAATCCTCCCAAGATCCCTGTAGAAGTAGCTTTTATTATCGCACTTTACAGCTAAGGAAGGTTAGCCTTGGAGAGGTTGTGACTTGCTCAGGGTCACACAGTTAATAAGGTGTGAATCCAGGATCCCAGTCACGATGATGATGTACTCAGTGAGGGATGAGGCAGTTAGGGTGGCAGCTGTCAATAGGCCTCATGAACTGCATTCTTGAAACTCTGGCCTTAGTGTTCAGTTATTTCTGAAGGCAGGGTGTGGAAAAGAGATTCCGGGTCTTAGGAGGAAGGCCCTCCGCATTATTTCCCTCTTCCAAGTATAGGAATGATTCTTCTCAAGGCTTTGATAACTAACTGATGGGAAAAGCCTCCAAGATATTTGGAATATTCCTTTTAGCCACTTTCTTTTTAGCTTCTCTTCCTGTATCTCTCTGAGTCGCTTGCTTTTCATTGGTTATGTATTTCTTTGCAGAGATATTCACCTCTAATACCATTCCCCCTTTTCTTTCCAGCTGAGAGTAAATTCTGTTTATAAATGTTATTTGTTTGATACCACTCTTCTGATTAAATGCATTTGCCACAATTCTAATTATTTTCATAGTTAATTCTGCTTAGGACATGCAGTATATATAAGTTTTTCTTAAGGGAGAATATACTGTATTTTCATTCTCAATTTGGATTCTAATATCCTGAAAAAATAATACTTAGTGACATAATACCGTCTTCTTTAGAAACTGCATTTTGGCTTCTTAAATGAATGAAGCAGGCTTCCCAAATGCTCGCTTGAATTTTCTCTCTTTACTAATCTGAGAACATTGACCACTAAAGGCAAATTAAAGCTAGAGGATTCTCTGAAGTCCTATTCTAGATGGTCGCTTCCAAATAATTTGATTCTTTTTTTTCATTGAAGTGTAGTTGACACATAATATTAGTTTCAGGTGTACAACACAGTGATTCAACATTTAAATACATTATGAATTGATCACCATTGTGAGTGTAGTAACCATCTGCCACAATACAGTTATTACAGTATTATTGACTTATTCCTTTTGCTGTGCATTACATCCCCATGACTAACTTATTTTATAACTGGACATTTGTACCTCTTAATCCCCTTCACCTATTTCATCCAGCTACCCCACTGCCCTCCCCTCTGACAACCACCAGTTTGTCCTTTGTATCTGTGAGTCTTTTTCTGTTTTGTTTATTCGTTTTGTTTTTTAGATTCCATATGTAGGTGAAATCATATGGTATTTTTCTGTCTGACTTATTTCACGTAACATAATACCCTCCCAGGTCTATCCATGTTGTTGCAAATAGCGAGATTTCGTTATTTTTTATGGCTGAGTAATACTCCATTGCGTTTATCTATATATCATCTTTTTCCATTCATCAGTTGATGGACACTTAGGTTGCCTCCATATCTGGGCTATTTTTACTAAAGCTGCGGTGAACATGGGGGTGCATGTATCTTTCCTAACTGATGTTTTCATTGTCTTCAGATAAACACCAAGGAGTAGAATTGCTGGATCCTATGGTAGTTCTCTTTTTAATTTTTTGAGGAATCCATACTGTTTTCCATAGTGGCTGCACCAACTTACATTCCCATCAACAGTGCACGAGGGCTCCCTTTTTCCCACATCGTCGCCAACACTCGTTAACTGTCTTTTTGGTAATAGCTATTCCGACAGGTGTGAGATGATATTGTGGTTTCGATTCTCATTTTCCTGATGATTAGCGGTGTTGAGCATCTCTTCATGTATCTGTTGGCCATCGGTATGGCTTCCTTGGAAAAATGTTTATTCAGGTCATCTGCCTATTTTTTAATCAGATTGTTTTTGGTTTTGATATTGAGTTGTGTGAGGTCTTTATATATTTTCGATATTAACCCTTTATCAGATATATCATTTGCAATATCTTCTCCCATTTAGGAGGTTGGCTTTTCGTTTTGTTGAGGGTTTCCTTTGCTGTACAAATGCTTTTTAATTTGATATAGGCCCATTTGTTTATTTTTGCTTTTGTTGCCTTTGTCTCAGGAAAATATTTTGAAGCCAAATCTGGTAGGTTGTATAAATATATATCTATATCACTCATGTATTTTGCGAGTTCATCTCAATGAGTTTATCGATCATTCTTAGGTATTCGAACCATTTGGTTTTAAATTCTTGCTCATAAACTGTGGATTCCTTTATTTTTGGGTAGCTTCCAAATACTCCTTATCATCACCTAAATACCTTGATACAATATTACAAGGTTTAGTCAAGCAATAATAAAAAATAAAAATAACTTAGAAGAAAATGGTAACTGACCTATATGTTAGGATTCTTTTAGCTTCTTTGAACTTTTTACCCTTTCACTGTCAAATCTAATACCATATCCAGTCAGTCCCTCCATTTCCCAGGCTACTTAATTCTTTTGAGTCTTGTCCTGCTCTCTAGAGGGTCTGCCC
>NW_020837978.1:11907581-11941508 GCF_003676395.1 Aethalodelphis obliquidens | reverse complement strand
CTACTTAATTCTTTTGAGTCTTGTCCTGCTCTCTAGAGGGTCTGCCCTTATTAAAGAATAAGGGATTAATATGATGTGAACAATTTGAACCTTTGATGATGCTTTTAGCTGTGTTGTCCTATGGCTTAATAAATATGACTCCTGATTTCATACTCCCTCAGGAATTAAGTAAGAACAGATAATCTACTCATGTTTTTTTTACTGGGGTGTGATCCATCCAGCTTACAAAAGCCTGTGTAATACATAATTACTGGTAAGGCTTGTCATTTAAAAAAGAAATGATAAAGGTATGCTGGGAATTGGAAAATAAGGGCTGTTGGACTGACTCTCCGATCTGGATTTGGGTCTCAATTCCACAGCTTCCTAACTGTGAGACCCCGTGCAGGTTTCATAACTTCTCTAAGCTTTAGTTTGCTTGCAGAATTGAGGGTGAGAGTACCTGCCTCGTAGGGTAGTTGGAGGGTTGAAGGAGGTGATGGGTGTAAAGCACTCAGCACAGTGCCTGGTGTATTAGGCTTCTGCTGAGTGCCACGTGCCGTTTGTAGGCTCTGGGGATACAGCAGTGAACAAGACCGGGCAGCTTCCACCAGGGTGCTGACGTTCTACTGGGAGCCTCTCTGGCCTTTGCAAATTTACAAATCCATTGTCTTTGACAGAAGGGTTTGGATGGATGTTACGTAATTTAGCTTGTCCTGCAAAATAGAATGTAAAACCATAGCATGAAATGTGGTGAGAACAACAATGTAGTATTCTGTACCTGGAAAGACAGTGTGTAAGGATAAAAGGGAATGTTGTCCTCCACATCCTGTACCCTTTCTTATTCTGTGCGTTTTGTCATAAAAGTGGTCATGTTTGAAAAGTATTTATTGAATTCTCTTGAACTTCCACTAGAGGGTAGTCTAATCCTATTCCTATACTGAAGTCTAAAATGTCAAGGGCTTTTCTGAGTTATCTCTATTGCTTAGTTTATTTTGTATGACCTACTTAAAAAGACTGTTACCTTTGTCTAGAACAGATGATTCTGTTAATTCTTAGATAACAAAGTGCTGTAAGAGAATGACAGACTTATACTGAGCTTGCATCTTTCTTCTGATCTGACCTGTTTTGCTTTCTCTGTACAGAGTTTGAGAGTGCATCTAGCAGAGAGACTGTCCGTTTTTAGGGTTTCATGAAATACGTTATCTTATTGTCCAGGTTACGTTCTGAGATTAGACCCTTCAAGAGACTCATTAGCTCTCTTTCGACACCTTTTAGTATATACTACACAGATCTCATTTGTTCCATGATGGCTTTTAATGCATTTCTTAAAGTTCCTTATTATCATACCATCATTACCTTATTACACAAAGAGTAATGAAAGTATTTGTTGAAGACTCTTGTGGTCCTTTAGTACCCAGCCTCTGTGACCTGTGGGTTTACAGTCAAAGATTTCTTTGTTCCTTGAGGCTAATTATTTTTGCTAGAATATACTCATTTAAGTGTGAAATTACGAACTTTAACGTGCTGTTCCATTCTTCTGTCAGTGGTTACACTACAGATAATATGTATTCGAAACAAATGGCACAAAGGAAAATTCCAAACAGAATGGCTCTTCCTCTGGGATGGTCTCCTCCCAAAGATTTGTGACGTTCTTTCCTGCACAGCTGTCAGGCTCTCCCAAATGGCTTTTCCCAATAAAATTCCACCCATCTTTTCCGCTGATCACTAAATGAGACATATGCTGTTGTTATAGGGAGCAAAATGGTGAGGCTGGAATTTCTTATAAAAAGGTACATTTGTGTCCACGGAGGCCTGCTGGTGTTTTATGTACGTGTATTCTAAGTCTGGTTACCAGATTGACTCATGTCTGCAACTCGTTTCCTAACAGGAGATGAGCAGGGTGTGATGGGGAGATTAAATTTCTGCCCGTTTAAATTCAATGTAAAATATTCAGAATACATACCATATATATGCTTATAATTATTATTTAAAGGTTTTTAAAAAGTTTTTAATATAAAAAGGGAAGAAGATTTATGTTCATCAATACAAATCTTCTGTATTTTATTACTGACTTCAAGCCTGTTAAGAGTTAAAATGGAAAAGTTCCATTGCTTCTTCTGCTTTAACTCACTGGTAATGGGGCCTGATTTGATACACTAATAACAAAGTACCATCTTGTTTAATGTTTTCAACGTTCTCCGCCCATGTTTAACTTAACTTGTTTACAAAATTTAGGGTAACCTTCTAATATTTAAATTAGATGAACATGAATCATAGATTTGCTTTCTTGGTTATTATTTTATGTTTTAGAGTAATAGAATCATTCTGTCTCCAGAAATCCTTTTTAATTGAATTCAGCAGACTAGGTATTAGGGGATACAAAGATGCAAAGATATAGTCTTTACGCTTAAGACATTCACAGATGCCTGAGAGAGGTAAGAGTACACAACTTGTGGTAGAATGTCAGAGTATAAGTCCTGGGCAGGGCTCATAGGTCTGTGGAAGCACAGAAGAGGGGAGAGAGCCCTGCAGGCTGGAAGGAGGGCGGGCTCTGACTTGAACCTGCCAGGGAGATGCAGGGCAGGGAGGCAAGCGGAGACCTCTCAGGAGAGGCAGAGGCAAGGGGGCAGGAACACACAGGACCCTCCTCGGAGTGGTGAGCAGTCCTGAAGGAGAGTGGTAGTGAGGTTGGAAAAGTAGGCTGTGGCCAGGGAGTGAGGGTCCCTGGCCACAACTTTTAAAGGGGAGAACGTAAATACAAGTTTGGCAGCAGCCATAAAGCGACCACTGACTCTCCCGAGCATTTTAAATCTCGGTTTGCCATTCAGCATGGGAACATGACGCTGTTGGCCTACATATCAAAGCCTCACTGTTATCCAGACCCCTCTATGCTAAGGATAACATGTGTGATGCTAAAGGAACCAAGTAGCTTAAAGCTGAATGGATCCCATATTAAATGTAATTATTCTAGTTCTTATCACTTATCAAAGTGAAATAGCCTTTAAATAATCCTATTAGCTATTAGAATGAGCTGAACGTTGCTTCTTCAGGGCCAGTGACACCAGCTCCCAGGCTGAGGCTGCTCGTCATTTTTCCATTTAATATAATAACAAAAAATAATCTAAATAGCAACTAACATAATAGCATCATTTTGCCTGTTTCCCGCCACATAAACTCCTTATGTACCATTTATGACATTATTAAAATCTTAGATATAATTTTTCATTGATTAAAACTTAGATTTTGCACACTGTTTCTGGTTAGGCTTTCCATAGTCACATATGTTAGCTGTTGTATGTTACCCCTGAAGATAGATTCCAAACCGTCATGAACTGCATTATCAGTCTTTTCCAGACTTGCCATGATCTACAGTGATAGATCAGTATGATAAAAATCATTACCTAAAATGTCTTTGAAGAGGAATGCTAAACTACTTGTCATCACATTTGAACTTTTCAGTAAAATTTTACTTTCCCCCCAAATCCATGTCTTTAAGCCCTAGACTCTACCAAATAGAGGCGGGAGTTTTTAGAAGCATAGATATTTAGTAGAGTTAAAATTTAGGATATTAGAAAATGTGAACGCTTCTGGATTTAACAGATCTCCAGATCAAACAGATCAATTAAAAACGGACAAAATATGTATCTTAATAAACCTAAAACTGCAAGTTGAAATTTAGGGAATTTGCGCCTAATGTAGGTGATACAGAAGCTAGTTTAGAAAGTCACGTGACAATCGCGTGGCTAAGGGAAGGGATTAGACACACCGTCCTTGTAGCTTAGCTATCCGAATGAAACCAAGGCTGGAAAGCTGCACAGCCAGCTTGCTCCTTCCTCGAGGCCCCTTCCTCCGGACGGCTGTGACTCCCAGACGCGGGAGTCATATTTCTTGCTGAGTCTCGCTCTCCCTCATCTCCGTTAGATGCCTCTCCTTTGAGTTGTCACGGCACCTCAAGCCAAGCTCTGTCAGGCAGTGTTGTCACTGAAATATGCCTGCCCTCTACTTGAAGCTCTTTGAGCGCAAGGGCTATCTTTTTCATCTTTGTACCCCGGTGTCTGGCCCATGTGGTGAGTATTCGGTAAATGGCCCTGATGCTGTTTGAGTTCTAAAATCCTTGACCTCTGAAGCTTTTCTGTTGTCTGAGAAAACAACCAGTCCTCACCCCTATAACTATGAAGTCTTGGTTTACTTACGCATCTATCAACTGGAAATCATTTTATGTAAGAGGGACTCAGTTTTGATTCCTGACTGCTCTTCACTAGCTAGGTGACCTTGGGCAGAGCTCTGAAATAATTTCTGCAGGCTTTGGCTTGAATCTTTTAAATGAAGGATTTGACGTAGATTATCTCCATGTTCCAATGAAGCTGCAAAGCTCTGTGGCCTAGAGGCAGAGTTGAGCTGTTGAAAGACCAGTGGACAGTGAGAACTGCTTCCTGAGTGTTTGTACATCTGTGCAGTGCCTTGGAGGTTTCTATATATCATGTGCAAGGCAGAACAAATGCTAAAGTAACTAGGAATCTCAGATATTAAATTGTGTCCGGCATAACGTGTTAATTATACTTTGCTATATTCGCATATGAAAATCGACTCTTCGTGTGTGGTATATGAGATCATTAGGATATCATACATTAGATTAATCAGGATACTCTGTTTCCTCATCCTGGTTAATAAAGTATTTTTTTAATTGAAGTATAGTTGATTTACGATGTGTTGATAAAGTATTTAAAGTATTCTGGAAAGTTCTGTCTTAAAAATGTTCGAGATAGAAAAATATACTCAAAAAAGATAATTTGAAGTATGTTTTAATGTTAGTGCATTTTATTTTGCTTCAAGAAAGTTTAATAAAAATATTAGATAAATACAGAACAATCTCAACAGTTCAGACTTTTAACTTTTGGACACTTTTTCTTTTCTCCATGATCAAGGATTCTGATTTTTGACGTTTGTTTCTTCTTTTGACCTTCTGTACTTTCAGCTCATTTAGAGGCTAGTTTTGAGGAGGTAGAAAACCACCTGCTGAATCTGGAGGATTTATGTGGACAGTGTGAATTAGAAAGATACAAACATATGCAGTCCCAACACCTGGAAAATTACAAGAAAAATAAGAGGTGAGTTTGAAAAATTGACCATGATATTCATTTTCAGTCTCAAAGTTTTCCACAGTACTTTACATGCTACTCTTTATAAGTTTGGACTGATAAAAGACAAAGGTGTCAGGTAAATCTATTTAATAAGCTTTCCAAAACTTTTTTTTTTTTTTTTGGTACCACTATCTGTTGCTGTTTTATTGGAGATGAGTTCTGGAAAGCTAAGGCTGGGATAGATGGTGGAGGGGAGAAGTGCAATGGGCAGAGCTTCCCAATCAAGTAGAACCCCCGACCTCATTTTCTCCAAGTGGCAGATCCTGCGCTGCTTTTTCCCCTTTTCTTCTCTTTTATTTGGAGCAGGAGGAAAAGGAACCTAAGCTCAGGCTATGGAAAGGGGCGCAGCTTTGTCACATGTTGTCTATGAGACCTTCAGCAAGTTATTGAATCTCTTAGCCTCAACATGTGTAGCTTGTAGTGAAGATAACATTGTACCGGCTTCCTAGAGTTGTTTTGAGGGTTCAGTGAGATGGTCGTTATCAGATGCAGTGTGTGCTCCGTCAGTAGTAGTTATTACGGTAATAATTTTCATTAGACTAACCTGAACTGGAAATGGGTAATAAGATTTGGAACTATGAAATTTTATTTGTCATTCTTTTCTTCACTCTCACCCAGTGACTTAGATTTATTAGATATGTAATTAGTACGTTACAATTTATATGTTACAAAATGAAAATCAACTTCGTGTTTGGAAAACAGCCTCACCTTTAATTTGAGTAAAAGCCAAAGTGTACTGGGCAAGTCTTAGCATGTTTCACATAATTGAAATATCATTTTAGAGGTGTTTAGAGGAATTGTGTAGTAGAAAGAGCACTGTCATTAGTCGGAAGACCCAAGTCCTGGCTTCTACTAATTCTTTGCTCTTGGGCAAGCTGTTCACTTTCCTTTATACTTTATCCTGTTGTTAAGCTTTTCTTGGCAAGCATTTGAAAGACTTCTTAAAAAATTACATAATTTTAGTAAATTTAGGTAGGATAAACAGATTTGTTGATAGCACCTGTTACTCTGAAATAATGTAGGAAAGAATAGTGTGCCATTTGAGGATTACCAGCTTATAATCAGTAGCTTGAAATCTATAGGTAAAATAATGGTAAATTTTTCATGTTCTGATAGGCCAAATTTTAAAAAATTACAAAATTTATTTCTCAAGGACTGCATGAGATTAATGTAAGATGTCATAATAGGTTTTAAACCTAACAGTTTCGGTGAGAAATACCAAAGGTGGGAAATTTAAATTAACTAGTACTTTGATGGACCTTCCAAGACTTTGAAAAAAATTACATGTGTAGATATTTTGTTAATGGTTACTCATAGCATCTTCATAAAATAAATATTTATTAATAAATGCCAAAGTATTTTGCATCTGATTGTCTAATGAGACATTAGACTTGTGACTTAGCTTGAAATCATATTTTTATCCTGAAATGATAAGTACTGATTTAATTCACAATTGTTAACAGTAATATGATTTGTTTTGGTTATTGTGAAAAGTCCTTGAAAACCTATGCTTGATTTCCTTCTCTGGCACTTCCTACCTGTATGACCTTTTGCAAATGACCTATCTTTGGCTTTCTTATCTGTAAAATAAAGATAATGATATACTTTCCTGCAAGGTTATGGCAGATAAGGGAGAGTTTTGTTAAAAGGGCCAAATAAGAGCTGGTCCATTTAGCTTACAGAATCATTGGTGATTCAAAGTTCTAGTTAACTTGCCTTTCTAAATACAAATAGTGGAAATACTACGCAACATTGCTTAATTCTGTTTATCAATATAAACTGTAATCTTTCCGAAACTCTTTTTCCCAGTTTTGTTGAGATGTAAGTTATATGCAGCGCTGTATAAGTTTAAGGTATATGACATCATGACTTGACTTACATACATTGTAAATTGAGTACCACAGAAAGTTTAGTCAACATCCATCATCTCATTTAGATACAAAAAAAGGGTGGGGGGGATTTCCTTATGATGAGAACTCTTAGGATCTACTCTCTCTCTTTTTTTTTTTGCGGTACGCGGGCCTCTCACTGTTGCGGCCTCTCCCGTTGCGGAGCACAGGCTCCGGACGCGCAGGCTCAGCAGCCGTGGCTCACGGGCCCAGCCGCTCCGCGACACGTGGGATCCTCCCGGACCGGGGCATGAACCCGCGTCCCCTGCATCAGCAGGCGGACTCCCAACCACTGCACCACCAGGGAAGCCCAGGATCTACTCTCTTAACAACTTTCATTTATACCACACAGCAGTGTTAACTGTCATCGTCATGTTGTACATTACATCCCTAGTACTTATTTATCTTCTAACTGGAAGTTTGTGCCTTTTGACCACTTTCATCCAGTTCACCTTCATCCCTTACCAGATTTATGATGGGCAGATATTTTTTCCCATTCCATAGGTTGTCTTTTCATTTTGTTGGTCACTTCTTTCTCTGTGCGGAAGCTTTTTAGTTTGATGTCGTCCCACTTGTTTATTTGTTATTTTGTTGCTTGTGCTTTAGGTGTATCATATCCAAAAAATCATTGCCAAGACCCATAATGAGGAGCTTTTTTCCCCTGTTTTCTTCTAGAAATTTTATTGTTTTGAGTCTTATATTTAAGTCTTTAATCCATTTTGAGCTCATTTTTGTGAGTGGTGTAAGATAGGGGTCTTTACACCTGAATATTCGATTTTCCCAGCACCATTTCTCAAAGAGACTGTTTTTTCTCCATTCAGTATTCTTGGCTCCCTTGTCAAATATTAGTTGACTGTATATGCATTGTCTTCCTGAAATTCTTAACTTATTTTATTCAGGATATAAAAGGATGAACTATCTTCTTCAGAGAAACCTTTTGGAATCAATTTGTTTAGTTAATACACACACACACAACACACACACATATATGGCTGATTAACAATCATTTGTAGTGTAAATAATTTGAGTTGACAACACTGAGAATGAAGTAGTTTTATTCAGTCAAATGTAGATCAAAAAATATCTTTCCAATAATAAATTATGTAGAATATTTACTATTCAGAGATGTCTTACTTACAGTTTAAGCTTCTTACTTTTATTCAATCTAGAGGTTATCAAAACTGGGAATATTATGAAGGCTAGTGTCAATAAATGGAAAAAAATGAAAAAAATGGCATATTATTTAGAAATAATGGAGGTAAATACCGGAAGAAATCTCTAGAAGAGTTGAATGTAGCTTCTTGCAAAAAGCAGGACAGAAAGGTGGGGAGAACTCAGCCGCGGAACTAATCTGCTTCATCATAAATCCTTGTGGGCACTATTTGACTTAAGGAATGTACATGTACTATTTTGATAAACATAAAAATTGAATTTAGAAATTTTTTATTAGCTACAACATTCCCTGAAGTGTTTTACAGGAACAGTGGACTGAGAAGATAGCCACTGGCATTCCATGATCAAATAAGTTCCAGAAACACTTTACCCTGTATTTGCCTCATGGAACTTTGTAGTACATGTCAGTTTATTAAGGGTTCTGAGAATTCCTATAGTAGAGAAATTTGACTCAGCATTTCACAACTTACTTGCTTATAGAACCAATTCATCTCTAATACATATTAAAATTCTGTGACTTGATATTCTATATTACACCATTTGAAAAACTTTCAAAGACCCCAAATTAAACATTTTATTATGTGGTCCACAAGGGAAGAGTTTCTTAAAAATAAGCCTCTTTCCTCTTTAACAAGGGGCCCTACAAACTAATGATTTTTCTTTTCTTACTCTGAAGAAGATAATGTGTAATACAAAGGTTGTGTGTGTGTGTGTGTGTGTGTGTGTGTGTGTGTGTGTGTGTGTATTACAGTGTACCCACTCTGTAGCTTTCCAGAAAATCTGGATCAGACAACTAGATGGGGATGGGGAGAGTGGGAGAATGAAGGATAATTTCTCACACACCTCCAGTGCTAATCGTGTCTGCGATAGGCTCCGATGCACTTTCTCATTCTGCTCCCATCAGAGACTGGGGAGTGGGCAGGCAGCGATTGTTGGAGCTGGGGAGGAGATTGAGTTACATGAAATTATGTTACTGCTTAGGGGCCAGCATCAAGGCCAGGGTCTTCTTTTTTTTTTGACTGTTGCACTGGGATAAGTGGAATCCGTCCCAGATGTTGGTATCAGTGCATCTGTAGTTGAGAACGGATATACGATATTTTGTCATATATTTGATAGAAGTTCCCGGCACAGAATAAATTCCTGCCTCCTGTGAAAAGAGGGATGTGACCCATCCCAACAGTAACGTGGCTTACGATGGCAGATTCTCAGTGTGGGCAGAGGGAAACATAGAGCTTTAGAACACTCCTAGGGGTGTATCTACCCTTGAAAAACATTTGAATAGACGGTTTAACCTAAGTATCTCTGCATTGAAAAAGGACATCCTACTTTAGCTGGTTATCTAATGAAAGTGACATATAAGCAACTGTATAATTGTAGGGAGAAGATACCCATAAATAGCTTTTCTAATAACTCTTCTGCATATAAAGTGATATTGCTATTACTGATAGCTTTTTTTTTTTTTTTTTTTTTTGCGGTACGCGGGCCTCTCACTTTTTTGGCCTCTCCCGTTGCGGAGCACAGGCTCCGGACGCGCAGGCTCAGCGGCCATGGCTTACGGGCCCAGCCACTCCGCGGCATGTGGGATCTTCCCGGACCGGGGCACGAACCCGTATCCCCTGCATCGGCAGGCGGACTCTCAACCACTGTGCCACCAGGGAAGCCCTACTGATAGCTTTTATGGACAGGAATAGACACCGCCTTGATCAATAGTAAAACATGGTATAGTGCATGAAATATGGCTGTAGGCAGAGACAAGTACTGGTACCAGTAGTTAGGTTGTCATATGGTTCAGAAGATGAGTTAGCCATACAAGTGTAACTCCTAGATGCCTTGCATAGGTTTTCATAACCAATAGGAAATACATTTTTCATCAAGTAGGAAGCATTAATATTGAATATATGAGCCAAAATAAAGAACCTAAGACCATTTACATCGTCTAGCTAGCAGTTAGAGAAGTGGACTTGAGATTCGGGAGTCAGCTAGCATTTGTAGTCATGGGTGTGGGGAGAAATAGATGATAAGTGTGTACATGATTTTATTTATTTTTAACTTATTTGTTTGGTTGTTTGGCTGTGCTGGGTCTTAGTTGCGGCACATGGGATCTAGTTCCCTGACCCGGGAGCGAACCTGGGCCCCCCCTGCATTGGGAGTGTGGAGTCCTAGCCGCTGGACTGCCAGGGAAGTCCCTGTACATGATTTTAAAAAAGGATAATTTCGGACAATTATACTGAAGAAAATAGAACAGAATAACGTTATAGAGGTGGGGAGGGTTGCTTCGCTGGGGTGAGCAGGGAAGGCCCTTCGTGGAGGACACGTGAGAGCTGAGACCTGAGTAAGGAGGCAGCCACATGGGGATGGGGGATGACACCCTTCCAAGCAGAGGAGCAACAGATACGTTTAGAAGAATGAAGAAGTAGAGCTAAAAAGAAGGTCAGCCTTCTAAATTTGTCATCTTTTCAGTACCAGCATAATATTCCTTAGAATTATTATTGAGATTCTTCCATAATAATATAGTTAAAGTTATATGTGAGTGATTTAATTAAAATATTTCTTACTTCCAGACTTTTGGATCCTTTGTTTTCCCGTTCAGTATGCAGCATACCATCAGAATTTCTCTGAAAATAGCTACATCTTGAAGAACAGTGTAATTTTAGTATTTCAACTTAATTATAAATGACTCATAATTTTAACACAGTCTTGCTTTGGACTTGAAATCTGCTTTGGGGCATACTAAACTCTAGAAGCATTTTTCACTGATTCATTTAGACTTTGAAACTTAATTGTCATCTCTTAGAAACTCTCTCCTGTGAGTGGGGGCACTGCTTCTGTTGATAAGATTCAGTGCCCAGGCATATTTTGAGAGAGTCATTATTCCTTTTGCTTTATGTATTACAGCTAATGCTAAGGAACTATGCTCTTCTTTGTGTTTTATTTTTATGTTAATGTGGACTGTAGACAGTTTAGAAAATCTTTAAAGCAAAGCATAACAGATTTATTTGAGATGTTATCTTTAGTAGTATTTGACCAGCTTATGTTCTAGAGAATAACCCACCAAACTCCTGAGCTTCAAGAACTGACTGTCCACTAGACAGGCTGTGGGCCACGGGTCTGAGCTGTTCTTCCATGTCAGAGTGTTGAGGATGGTGTGCCTGGGAGACTTGCCACAGGCCTGGCTTTGCTGAGAATAGAACAGAAGAAACCAGTGGCATTCTCCAAGGTGAACAACAGAGAAGGAGGTCCAACAGAGATAGGCAGAAAGGCAATAACTAACTCCCGAGGTTCTGCATGGAGATCCATTTGGGTGCTGAATGGAAAGTAGATCAGGAGAGCTTTCCTTCGGGCAGTGCTTTTACAGAAAGGATCCTCCCAAGCTGGAATAACAGGGACCAGACTTACTCTCCCACCTGATGCAGCCAAAAAAACAGACAAAATAAAGGAAATAACACTTTGGAAGACATTGGGCAAAGAAGAGAAGTGATCTCCTTGATCGATAGGAAACAGGTGGAACGAGCCCTGCGGTTTCCCCAGCATCCTGCCTTGAGCGTTTCCAGGCTAAGTGCAGGGAGGGGCCCAGGTAGAGCCTGGCAGACTCTTTGAACTGAAGAACAGCTGAGCGCCTGGGGACCCAAGGCAGCCAGAGTTCACAGGACACAGTACCAGGGAGAGAGGATACCGAAAATCTGCAGAAAGCTCCCCTGAATATTCAGCAGAGGACCGGTAATTCATGTGAGGAAACCACCTGAGGCAGGAGGAGATATCATCAACAAGGGTCAGTTAGCAGTGCCCGGCACTCACATCCTCGCACTGTGCCTGAGCCCAGCGGCCAGACTGAAAAAGCTTAGAGTTCCTGGGGTACCAGGCAGAGCACTCAGGAGCGTATCCTTCAGCAGGGGTACAGTTAGCCCTTGACCGAGCCCTGTTCCAGACCTGCTTAACTAAGCATAAAAGCAAACTCAGAAAGATCAAACTGTTTCCAAATAAATGAACTGTATCCCAGACAAAGCTGAGGAATATTTGTAGAAATACAAAAATAGCTAATAGCCAACGAGGTAGATCATTCTGACAGGTTGCTTGTGAATGGACAAGATGCATGGCACACTGAAGTTAAAATATTGTTCTAGAGAAAGATCGTATACAGGTTGTGTCATATTGAGACGTTCATGGAGACCAAATCCATGATGCACTTTAAATATTTAACCTGTATTTTTCTTCTTAGTCTTTAGGTAACTAAGCCCATTGACAAATCAGTCCTCATGTACCTGACCTCTTGAAACTGTCCTTTTTTAACTTCTATAACACTCATATCCTAAATTTTCTTCTCTACTGTAGGTTAGTGTCTAGTTGCCATTGTAGATGCTTTAGTTCTGTTATTCTCTTGGGTTCTGTTCTTGGTTGTTGCCACCTCCCATTCTATGTATTAAAAAGATCTTGTTCTATAACACATGCTCCTCCACAGTACCTGTGTAAGGAGCAAATGACAGCAGGGACTTCTAAGATACAGTTTTGTGAAAATTACCTCAAGCAGGTAGGCCAGCTCTCCCCCAGCGCCACCTCATCCACTTTCTACCCTCTTAACCACAAACTCACCAAGTGCATAAGGGTACACATTTTCATGACTGTAGAATGCTAAGAAACAAAAGATTGGGTAATAGTCAATAGTAGCCGGTCTTTTGTGAAAGAGGTCTTGTAAGATCTTTCCTATGAACTTTCCTATCCATCAGCCATAACAAAGGGACACTCTTCTACTGTGTTCAATACAGAAAGTATTGCTGATCATACTTTTAAAACAATTTCCCCTAAACATTTTCAAATATGAAGAAAAATGTGAGAGTTGATTTTGCACTTCACATTTTGAATGTGGTATTTTGCCATAGAGAATCATTGTGTAAGGTTTTTATCATGGATTTGTCCTGGGGAAGCAGTTTAGTGTTTAGAGAAAGTGTGCTTCCATCTGTGAGATGATTGTGTTTATGGAGACATTTATCCAGTGGTTCCAATCTATTAAGTTTGCATCTGTGGGTCTGATTTAGTTGATTTCTATACGTATACAGATTTAATATACTTCTTGCAACACTCCATAGATTTATTTATTAATGTGATGCTTTTTTTTTTTTTCTGCCCTCATAACTCAACCCCTATAGAGAAAATGATTAAATAGCAGTTTCGCCCTTTGGAAATATTAGATTTTTGAGTCTGGTGTTATTTGGTGAATGTTTTAGTTTCAGGGTTGGTTATGCTAAATTTTGTGACGGCCTTTGCTGAATTGAGTAAAATTTAAAATATGGTAAAATCTAAAGGAAGGCATTTCAATTCTTTCTACTTATTGGATCTTCTGAAAATATTATTAAACTTTGAAAAAGAAGAGACTCAGATTTTTGAAACTGCAAGAGGCAAACACGTTGTTATCAGATGAGAGACTATGTGGTCAAACTTTTTTATAAAGAATAAAACCCTCCCTAGTCCTAGCAAAGGCTTCTTTGAAGAAGCAGCTATTCTTAGTCATCCTGCAGCCACCATACTTGATAATCATGACTTGCTGCAGAGTGTCTGTTGTGTCTGACTCTTTGCACATGTGTGATCAGGGCGGATGCGACATGATCTCTGCACTTAGGATCTCTGCAGTGTAATTGTAGAGATGATACCTGCATGGAGATCACTGCATTACAAGGCAGTGCACCAGGTGTTATAAAACTGATGGACCTGAGTGCTATAGGAGCTGAGGTAAGGGGAGATGGCCATTTGAGTGTGAAGGATATCTTCATGGAAAAGGTGAACTTGGATAAGAGTTTGGAGAGTAACCAGAACTTAGAACTCCTGGTCACCTATGCTTTTTCATTTAGTTAGCTGCGAGTATGACATAATAATGATCAAGAGTGAAGCATCTGCCATGTTTTCAATCAGTGTTACCTGTCGTCATCAGTTATACTTTCCCTCAAAACTCAGTTCAATCCTGGCTCCTCCAGGAAGCCTTTCCCGGCAACCCACAGTGTGTGAGTTGCTCCCTCCTCTGTATTCCTAGAAAATCCTCAGCATGGCTGGCATTATCAGAGCACTAATCTATGACATCAGTTTCTAACTGTTGCTTTACTTCTGTCTCTTCTCACTAAAGTTGCTTGAGGTTATGGAACGTGTATAACCCAACCTGAGCATTATTCCTACTGCTATTCCTAACATTATTCCTAGTGTCTAAGGCTCAGTACATTTTTTGTTGAATGAATGATCAAAGATTACATTCAGTATGAGAAAATGAATATTTATCCAAGGCACGATATTTATCATCATGACAGTAGTGACGATGGGGAGAAATGGATGGATTCAGGATATGTTTTGAGATAGAATTAATAGGATATATTGATGGATTAGATGTGGCGAAGGAGGGAGATGGATAAACCAAAGCTTGAGGAACTTGGTAATGGCATGAGTTGAGATGAGAGAGACTGAAGGAAGAACAGGCTCTTTTTTTTTTAAATTTATTTACTTTATTTTTGGCTGCCATTGGGTCTTCGTTGCTGCGCACCGGCTTTCCCTAGTTGTGGCGAGCGGGGTCTACCCTTCATTGCGGTGTGCGGGCTTCTCATTGCGGTGGCTTCTCTTGTTGCGGAGCAGGGGCTCTAGGCGCACGGGCTTCAGTAGTTGTGGCGCGCTGGCTCAGTAGTTGTGGCTCGCAGACTCTAGAGCACAGGCTCAGTAGTTGTGGCGCATGGGCTTAGTTGCTCCGCGGCATGTGGGATCTTTCCAGACCAGGGCTCAAACCTGTGTCCCCTGCATTGGCAGATGGATTCTTAACCACTGTGCCACCAGAGAAGCCCGAACAGGCTCTTTTGGGAAGAGCTCCCAAATTGTTGGGAAGCCTGCTCCACTTTGAGCAGAGCTCTCAAATAAGCAGTTGCATTTGCGTCTGGAGCTCAAAGAAGAGATCAAGACAAGAAGTATAAATCAGGAAGTCAGTATGTGGATGGTATTTAAGGCTGCATAGCTGAATGAATTGCCTTGTGAGAGAATATAAGTTACACAGAGGGCCCAGGACCAGGCTGGCAGAGCTCCAGCATCTAGTGGTCTGGAAGGGGTAGAGAAGTAGCAGAAGGAGCTGAGGGAGAAGGAGAAAAACTAGAGAAAACTTTCTCAAGGAATCAAATTCTGCTGAGGGATTTGGATGAAAACTGAGAGTGAGCATTGCCTTCGGCAGCTTGGTGATTGCTGGTGACCCTCACTTTGCAGTGGTGGGGTGTGGAAGCCAAGCTGGAGTAGGTTCAGGACTGAACGGGCAGTGGGGGAGCTGAATCCCTGAGTGGGTTTCAGGGGATGGGAGTCATGTCTTTCAGCATCACCAGCCTTAGGTTTCCTACCTTCCAGATTATTTCATTAAGTTCCAAACTGAACTCATGCGCTGCCCTCCAAAATCTGCTCCTCTTCCTAAGTGTTCTGCTAACGAATTCCCTTTCCTTCCAGTGATCCAGACTAGAACTCTCACGGTTATGTACTTGTGCCATGTCATCAGTTGCCATGGTCTGTTGAGTCTTTCCATGGTGTTTTTCAAATTGGACTCCCTCTCTTCATGGCCATTGCCACTTATGTTGCCCTTTCCAGGCACTAGTTGGCTCTTCTTCAAACTCTTCTGATGGTTTCCTGAGTGCTCCCTGCTTTATGCTCCCCCTCGTTAGTGCATCTGTCCATCACGGCTAGAATGTTCTTCCCAAAGCACAGATTTGCTCAAGTTTTTCTCCTGCTAAAAATAAAACCAAATCCTTTTAGCCTGGCACTCAGAATCCTCTACCTCTTTAGCCTCGTCTCCCACTACTTTCTCTTCATTCAGCCTGCTCTTCTGAATGGTTCTTTCCTAAAGATAACCCACACCGTTCAGCCTCCACGGCTTCACTTTCACCGTTACCTCTGCTTGACGTGCCTTTCCCTCCCTTCTCTTACATCTTCTGTATTTCTAGATGCTGTTACCTCTGACATTGTGGAGTTTGCCCTAAAAATTACAACACTTCAAGGCTTTCAGTGCTACTGATTTCCTTTATCAGTTCTTTAAAAGTTCCGTGGTACTGACTTTTAGCTTAAACCACCGTTATCTGTACCACCACTACCTTAGCCAGTCTTCTTTCTTAGGAATTGGGTACAGGAGTGGATTACTTCCTGAGAGGAAGTTTCTTGAACTGCCGTGGGTCATGACAGTCTGTAAGCAGAGGTGTCTAGGGAGAGCACCCGGCTCGCCTTTCCTCTTTTCTCATAGCAGCTTTCCGTTGCTTTGATGAGGCAGCCAGAAGGTTGGAAGGTGGGCATGGTAAGCTTCCCTTCCACGTGAAAGCTTCCCTCAATTGGGCAATGACTCATTAATAAAGTAGACACTGGATTCTTCGCTTTATGGTTTTTAGTATTCAGGGCGAGAGTAAGGGAAAAACAATGTCTGAAATCATTACTCCAAGTTTCACCTTTTTAAAACAGGAGGTGCTTTTTTGAAATTTTGTTTACTGCTGCATGTTCTAAAAGAAGGAAGGCAGACATTATCTAAAGACTGTAATCAGAGAGAAAAGAATTACTTCCTAAATACTGAACTGAGTGTTCCGTCATCTTGTCCACCCCTTGGTGGCCTTAGGGGATTGCTCACACGAGGGCATCAATAAGAAGTAGAGAAAAAAAAAAGTAGATTGAAGGTATCTCTTCAGGATATTCTCTTACAATACATGTTGCCTTTCCGCCAGGGCTATTTCGGCTTTCATCCCGTTATTGGAGTGTAACGTAGGTTTTAGGCATGTTTACTTTGTACCTAGTCTCTTAAGAATGCAGCTGGGCTATTGGCTCAAGGGAAACAATTGCACTCTTTTTTTTTAAAATGATAGGATTGAAAATAACATTCTTTTTTCTTAATGAACTGTGGTGCTGGGGCAATATTATCATGAGTTGGTATTTTTAGGAAAAAAAGAGGGGTGAGATGACCATCTGATTTAAGAACCTTCACTTGGCTGTTACAAGAATATTGGCTTTTCAGTGGCACCTTGCCAGTTCCACCAGCCAGCTGTTCATTGTAGTCAACTGTTTTGGAGCGTGACGGGTATTGTAATTAGCAATGTGGAATACTGATTGGAGAATCTAAAATAGCTCTAGATTTTTAGTAAAACGTACATGCAAATAAAAGAAATGTCTCATATTTTGAGTGGGATAACAAACCTTTACTAAATGAATTTGCCTCCTCAAAATTATTAGTACTGATAATGAGAAAAATATAATTACAAAATTATAAAGGAAAACCTGAAAAAAACTTGCTTTTGACTTCTTTGTCAAAAATGTTTTGTATTATGGGGACTTCCCTGGTGGCACAGTGGTTTAGAATCCACCTGCCAATGCAGGGGACACGGGTTCGAGCCCTAGTCCGGGAAGATTCCCACATGCCACGGAGCAACTAAGCCCGTGCGCCACAACTACTGAGCCTGCGCTCTAGAGCCTGCAAGCCATAACTGCTGAGCCTGCGTGCCACAATTACTGAAGCCCGCGTGCCTAGAGCCCATGCTCTGTAACAAGAGAAGCCACTGCAGTGAGAAGCCTGCACACCACAACGAAGAGTAACTCCCGCTCGCCCCAGGTAGAGAAAGCTCATGCGCAGCAACGAAGACCCAACACAGCCATAAATGAATGAATAAATAGATTATTTAAAAAAATGTTTCGTTATATGATTGTTCATCTATCTTCCCTGGCTTTACACTTCCCCAGGAAACTTTGTGTTTCAGCATCGCTAATTGACACTGACAAAATTACAAACCAGAGGATTTCCTGGAGGCTTGGCCCTTTTGTGTCAGGATGATCTATGGACTTCAGTCCTTTGATATATGCTCTCCCCTTTCATTTAACAGGGGAAAACACTGCTCCTATTCTGGATGATTTTTAATTAAAGATTTTAAAAATCTGTTGTTTAATATTTATCAGTGGAGGGAAAATTGTTAAGTGCTTTTATAAACTGATTCTTACATATACTAGATGGTTCCTAGCTGGCATTAAAATACTGTATGTCTTCTTATAAGTATTTCAGTGTTTTAATAGTTTAAATTTTGGTAGAACTTTTTTGAGCCATTAATAGGGTAATAGCAGAAAAACTGAAAATAGTAGCTTTAGGCTAATTGTACTGGTAATTTCACTGAAGTATAATTGACATGTGAGCATCTAGAAATACCACTCTGGGCATTTGAAGTACTTAAAACTTTATAATCTAAGAGCAGTTTCCATTGGGAATAGATTAATAAATTTATATCTTTTTTTTCCTACAGGAAGGAACTTGAAACCTTCAAAGGTAATTTTGTGTTTAATTCTTCACTTTAAAGTAGATGAGAGTTAATTGATGTCAGATGTTCTCTCTTGTTGATGATGAAAGAATGCATTCCTTTTTCTTTAAATCAGACAATTTACATCAGAAAATAAAAGTTTGCTTAATACTGTTTTCATAAATTTTATTTAATCACAGGTGGTTTTGATATTCTTTTTTAGCTGTAACACATGTACCAAGTGAGAGTTTCTGCTAATGACATTATAAGTAGTATGTTAGGAGACACAGCGCTAACTTTGAGGTTGTTGAGAATCATAGTGTTTTGGGGTTTTTTTTTAAACATTTATTTATTTATTATTTGGCTGTGCGGGGTCAGGTCTTAGTTGTGGCACACAGGATCTTTAGTTGCAGTATGTGGACTCTTAGTTGTGGCATGTGGGATCTAGTTCCCTGACCAGGGATTGAACCCGGGCCCCCTGCATTGGGAGCACCAGGGAAGTCCCAGAGAATCATAATTTAAAAAGATTCTGGTTTCTGTTGTGCTGAGCCTGGGCCACACGTAGAGGCTGTGGTGATAAAGGCAGAGAGGTGGCCCTGCAGTTGACCCAGAGTCACATGAACCTCCTGCAAGGTTTTCAGTGCTGGGTCATGCTCTGCCACCATCTTGTAACTTTGGATACATCTCTTTATCTTTTTCAGCCTTAGTTTCTCAATCTGTAAAATTACAAGCTTTGATGAACTATATTCTGAGATACTAAAAGTGCCCAGCATTGCTTTTTAATTTTAGGGAACTGTTGCAGGTGGGCACTGAAGAATAATTCTTGGTCACGTTGACCCTTACTGGTTATGGGGAAACACTTGTGAAAAATAGGGAAAACCACAAACTTTCCAACAGCCGAAATCCCTTCCAGTTTGCCACTTTTCAATTACTCATTAGCAATTGAGTAGTGAAATTTCTTTTCTCAGAGAATTTCAGTAACCAAGAAGACTTTGAATTATTGCTTATTATGTTTCATATATAAGCTAGTATTGACTTTTAGAGTTACTGGTTAAAGATTTTCCATATATTATTTACAGCTGAATTGTTCACATGTATGATTTATTTGGATGTGTTAGAGAAAATAAGTAACCCGCAAGGTAAAAGGTATAAAGGCTTATTCCTACTATGACTATAATCAGACAAACTTGTTTTGGCTGAGTTTCTATTTGACTGACTAGTTATAGTAAATGATTAAGTTCATGGCCAGTTTGTTGAGGGCCATGTTCAATGATCATGTGATGTATTATCATGGCTACATCATTATTCTTAATCAATTTGTGAACCACAACTCATGTACATTATTTTTCCTCACTGGTTTAAAATAAGATTTGAAACCCTCATAAAATATTATTCTCCCTCTCCTTCTTTTCTTTTAGTCTGCTAGCATCTTCTTATGTTAGAAGAAAAAAAGCAACTTAATATTAAAAGACAGGCAGGAACACAGATTATGCAAAATGTCAACTTTGCTTGCATCTCAGTACTGAGGCATTTTTTTTTTTTTTTTGTATGACAGTATTCACAGAAAAAAAGGAGACCAGCAGTTTGCAAAGGTTAGATAGTGTTACATATTACCTGATAGAATAATTCAATTTGTGCTGAAATATCTTGTTTACACACACATCCCTAATTATGCACAATATTTAACAGCACATCCAACCTACCCACAGGCCAATTAAAGCTCTCAAATTTGAACAGACCCTAAACTGATTATTGTATCATATCTAGTGTTTTAAAGAACTAATAGTCATTGAAAATTTTTTCCTCTTGAGTGTTATTTTTTGAATTTATTTTTTTATACAGCAGGTTCTTATTAGTCATCCATTTTATACACATCAGTGTATACATGTCAATCCCAATTGCCCAATTCATCACACCACCACCCCCACTCCCCCGTGGCTTTCCCCCCTTGGTGTCCATACGTTTGCTGTCTACATCTGTGTCTCAATTTCTACCCTGCAAACCGGTTCATCTGTACCATTTTTATACGTTCCACGTATATGCGTTAATATGCGATACTTGTTTTTCTCTGTCCGACGTACTTCACTCTGTATGACAGTCTCTGGGTCCACCCACATCTCTACAAATGACCCAGTTTTGTTCCTTTTTATGGCTGAGTAATATTCCGTTGTATATATGTACCACATCTTCTTTATCCATTCATCTGTCGATGGACATTTAGGTTGCTTCCATGATCTGGCAATTGTAAATATTCCTGCAATGAACATTGGGGTGCATGTGTCTTTTTGAATTATGGTTTTATCTGGGTATATGCCCAGTAGTGTGATTGCTGGGTCATATGGTAGTTCTACTTTTAGTTTTTTAAGGAACCTCCGTACTGTTTCCCATAGTGGCTGTATCAATTTACATTCCCACCAACAGTGCAAGAGGGTTCCCTTTTCTCCACATCCTCTCCAGCATTTGTTGTTTGTAGATTTTCTGATGATGCCCATTCTAACTGGTGTGAGGTGATACCTCACTGTGGTTTTGATTTGCATTTCTCTAATTATGAGTGATGTTGAGCAACTTTTCATGTGTTTCTTGGCCATCTGTATGTCTTCTTTGGAGAAATGTCTATTTAGGTCTTCTGCCCATTTTTGGATTGGGTTGTTTGTTTTTTTAATGTTGAGCTGCATGAGCTGTTTATATATTTTGGAGATCAATCCTTTGTTGATTCGTTTGCAAATATTTTCTCCCATTCTGAGGGCTGTCTTTTCGTCTTGTTTATGGTTTCCTTTGCTGTGCAAAAGCTTTTAAGTTTCATTAGATCCCATCTGTTTATTTTTGTTTTTATTTCCATTACTCTAGGAAGTGGGTCAAAAAAGATCTTGCTGTGATTTATGTCAAAGAATGTTCTTCCTATGTTTCCTCTAAGAGTTTTATAGTGTCCGGTATTATATTTAGGTCTCTAATCCATTTTGAGTTTATTTTTATGTATGGTGTTAGGCAGTGTTCTAATTTCATTCTTTTACATGTAGCTGTCCAGTTTTCCCAGCATCACTTATTGAGGAGACTGTCTTTTCTCCATTATATATCCTTGCCTCCTTTGTCATAGATTAGTTGACCGTAGGTGTGTGGGTTTATCTCTGGGCTTTCTGTCTTGTTCCATTAATCTATATTTCTGTTTTTGTGCCCATACTATATTGCCTTGATTACTGTAAGTTTGTAGTATAGTCTGAAGTCAGGGCATCTGATTCCTCCAGCTCCGTTTTTTTCCCTCAAGACTGCTTTGGCTATTCAGGGTCTTTTATGTCTCTCTACAAATTTTAAGATTTTTTTGTTCTAGTTCCATTAAAAATGCCATAGGGGTTTCCCTGGTGGCGCAGTGGTTAAGAATCCACCTGCCAGTGCAGGGGACACGGGTTCGAGCCCTGGTCCGGGAAGATGCCATGTGCCGCGGAGCAACTAAACCTGTGCGCCATGACTACTGAGCCTGTGCTCTAGAGCCCACGAGCCACAACTACTAAAGCCCGCACGCCTAGAGCCCATGCTCTGCAACGTGAGAAGCCCACGCACCGCAACCAGAGGAAGCCTGTGTACCGCAACGAAGACCCAGTGCAGCCAAAATAAATTAATTAATTAATTTTTTAAAATGCCATTGGTAGTTTGATAGGGATTGCATTGAATCTGTAGATTGCTTTGGGTAGTATTGTCATGTTCCAAATATTGATTCTTCCAATCCAAGAACATGGTATATCTCTCCACCTGTTGGTATCATCTTTAATTTCTTTCATCATTGTCTTATAGTTTTCTGCATACAGGTCTTTTATTCTTTTTATTCTTTGCATATAGGTATTTTATTCTTTTTGTTGCAGTGATAAATGGGACTGTTTCCTTAATTTCTCTTTCAGGTGTTTCATCATTAGTGTATAGGAATGCAAGAGATTTCTGTGCATTAATTTTGTATCCTGCAACTTCACCAAATTCATTGATTACCTCTAGTAGTTTTCTGGTGGCATCTTTAGGATTTTCTATGTATAGTATCATGTCATTTGCAAACAGTGTCAGTTTTACTTCTTTTCCAATTTGTATTCCTTTTATTTCTTTTTCTTCTCTGATTGCCATGGCTAGGACTTCCAAAACTATGTTGCATAATAGTAGTGAGAGTGGACATCCTTATCTTGTTCCTAATCTTAGAGGAAATGCTTTCACTTTCTCACCATTGAGAATGATGTTTGCTGTGGGTTTGTCGTATATGGCCTTTATTATGTTGAGGTAGGTTCCCTCTATGCCCACTTTCTGGAGAGTTTTTATCATAAATCGGTGTTGAATTTGGTCAAAAGCTTTTTCTGCATCTATTGAGATGATCATATTGTTTTTCTTCTTGAATTTGTTAATATTGGTGTATCACATTGATTGATTTGCATATATTGAAGAATTCTTGCATCCCTGGGATAAATCTCACTTGATCATGGTGTATGATCCTTTTAATGTGTTGTTGGATTCTGTTTGCTAGTATTTTGTTGAGAATTTTTGCATCTATATTCATCAGTGATATTGGTCTGTAATTTTCTTTTTTTGTAGTATCTTTGTCTGGTTTTGGTATCAGGGTGATGGTGGCCTCATAGAATGAGTTTGGGAGTGTTCCTTCCTCTGCAATTTTTTGGAAGCATTTGAGAAAGATGGGTGTTAGCTCTTCTCTAAATGTTTGATAGAATTCACCTGTGAAGCCATCTGGTCCTGGACTGTTGTTTGTTGGAAGATTTTTTTTTTTTTTTTTTTTTTGTGGTACGCAGGCCTCTCACTGTTGTGGCCTCTCCCATTGCGGAGCAGAGGCTCCAGACGCGCAGGCTCAGCAGCCATGGCTCACGGGTCCAGGTGCTCCGCAGCATGTGGGATCTTCCTGGACTGGGGCACAAACCCACGTCCCCTGCATCGGCAGGCGGACTCTCACCCACTGTGCCACCAGGGAAGCCCTGTTGGAAGATTTTTAATCACACTTTCAATTTCATTACTTGTGATTGGTCTGTTCATATTTTCTGTTTCTTCCTGGTTCAGTCTTGGAAGGTTATACCTTTCTAAGAATTTGTCCATTTCTTCCAGGCTGTCCATTTTATTGGCATAGCGTTGCTTGTAGTAGTCTCTTAGGATGCTTTGTGTTTCTGTGGTGTCTGTTATAACTTCTCCTTTTTCATTTCTAATTTTATTGATTTGAGGAGTTTATTGATTTTATCTTCTCAAAGAACCAGCTTTTAGTTTTATTGATCTTTGCTATTGTTCTGTTTCTATTTCATTTATTTCTGCTCTGATCTTGATGATTTCTTGCCTTCTGCTAACTGTGGGTTTTGTTTGTTCTTCTTTCTCTAGCCCCTTTAGGTGTAAGGTTAGATTGTTTATTTGAGATTTTTCTTGTTTCTTGAGGTAGGCTTGTATAGCAATAAACTTCCCTCTTAGAACGGCTTTTGCTGCCTCCCATAGGTTTTGGATCATCATGTTTTCATTGTCATTTGTCTCTAGGTATTTTTTTTTTTTTTTTTTTTGGTGGTAACTGGGCCTCTCACTGTTGTGGCCTCTCCCGTTGCGGAGCACAGGCTCCGGACGCGCAGGCTCAGCGGCCATGGCTCACGGGCCTAGCCGCTCCGCAGCATGTGGGATCTTCCCAGACCGGGGCACGAACCCGTGTCCCCTGCATCGGCAGGCAGACTCTTAACCACTGCGCCACCAGGGAAGCCCTGTCTCTAGGTATTCTTTGATTTCCTCTTTGATTTCTTCAGTGATCTCTTGGTTATTTAGTAATGTATTGTTTAGCCTTCATGTTTTTGTGTTTTTTACGTTTTTTTCCATGTCATTGATTTCTAATCTCATAGTGTTGTGGTCAGAAAAGATGCTTGGTATGATTTCAATTTTCTTAAATTTACTAAGACTTGATTTGTGACCCAAGATGTGATCTATCCTGGAGAATGTTCCATGTGTACTTGAGAAGAAAGTGTAATCTGTTTTTGGATGCAATGTCCTATAAATACCAATTAAATCTATCTGGTCTATTGTGTCATTTAAAGCTTGTGTTTCCTTATTAATTTTCTCTTTGTATGATCTGTCCATTGGTGTAAGTGAGGTGTTAAAGTCCCCCACTGTTATTGTTTTACTGTCGCTTTCCTGTTTTATAGCTGTTAGCAGTTGCCTTATGTATTGAGGTGCTCCTATGTTGGGTGCATATATATTTATAATTGTTTTATCTTCTTCTTGGATTGATCCCTTGATCATTATGTAGTGTCCTTCCTTTTCTCTTGTAACATTCTTTATTTTAAAGTCTGTGTTATCTGATGTGAGTATTGCTACTCCAGCTTTCTTTTGATTTCCATTTGCATGGAATATCTTTTTCCATCCCCTCACTTTCAGTCTGTATGTGTCCCTAGGTCTGCAGTCGGACTCCTGTAGACAGCATATTATATGGGTCTTGTTTTTGTATCCATTCAGCAAGCCTGTGTCTTTTGGTTGGAGCATTTAATCCGTTCACGTTTAAGGTAATTATCGATATGTATGTTCCTATTACCATTTTCTTAATTGTTTTGGGTTTGTTTTTGTAGGTCCTTTTCTTCTCTTGTGTTTCCCACTTAGAGAAGTTCCTTTAGCATTTGTTGCAGAGCTGGTTTGGTGGTGCTGAATTCTCTTAGCTTTTGCTTGTCTGTAAAGCTTTTGATTTCTCCATCAAATATGAATGAGATCCTTGCCGGGTAGAGTAATCTTGGTTGTAGATTCTTCCCTTTCATCACTTTAAGTATATCATGCCACTCCCTTCTGGCTTGTAGTTTCTGCTGAGAAATCAGCTGTTAACCTTATGGGAGTTCCCTTGTATGTTATTTGTCGTTCTTCCCTTGCTGCTTTCAGTAATTTTTCTTTGTCTTTAATTTTTGCCAATTTGATTACTATGTGTCTCGGCGTGTTTCTCCTTGTGTTTATCCTGTATGGGACTCTCTGCACTTCCTGGACTTGGGTGGCTATTTCCTTTCCCATGTTAGGGAAGTTTTCGACTATAGTCTCTTCAGATATTTTCTCTGGTCCTTTCACTCTCTCTTCTCCTTCTGGGACCCCTATAATGCGAATGTTGATGTGTTTAATGTTGTCCCAGAGGTCTCTTAGGCCGTCTTCATTTCTTTTCATTCTTTTTTCTTTATTCTGTTCCGCAGCAGTGAATTCCACCATTCTGTCTTCCAGGTCACTTATCCGTTCTTCTGCCTCAGTTATTCTGCTGTTGATTCCTTCTAGTGTATTTTTCATTTCAGTTATTGTATTGTTCATCTCTGTTTGTTCTTTAATTCTTCTAGGTCTTTGTTAAACATTTCTTGCATCTTCTCGATCTTTGCCTCCATTCTTTTTCCGAGGTCCTGAATCATCTTCACTATCATTATTCTGAATTCTTTTTCTGGAAGGTTGCCTATCTCTACTTCATTTAGTTGTTTTTCTGGGGTTTTATCTTGTTCCTTCATCTGGTACATAGCCCTCTGCCTTTTCATGCTGTCTATCTTTCTGTGAATGTGGTTTTTGTCCCACAGGCTGCAGGATTGTAGTTCTTGCTTCTGCTGTCTGCCCTCGGGTAGATGAGGCTATCTAAGAGGCTTAAGCAAGTGTCCTGATCGGAGGGACTGGTGGTGGGTAGAGCTAGGTGTTGCTCTGGTGGGCAGAGCTTAGTAAATCTTTAATCTGCTTGTCTGCTGATGGGTGGGGCTGGGTTCCCTTTCTGTTGGTTGTTTGGCCTAAGGCGACCCAACACTGGAGCCTACCCGGGGTTCTTTGGTGAGGCTAATGGCAGACTCAGGGAGGGCTCACGCCAAGGAGTACCTCCCAGAACTTCTGCTGCCAGTGTCCTTGTCCTCACGGTGAGACACAGCCACCCCCTGCCTCTGCAGGAGACCCTCCAACACTAGCAGGTAGGTCTGGTTTAGTCTCCTATGGGGTCACTGCTCCTTCCCCTGGGTTCCGATGCGCATGCTACTTTGTGTGTGCCCTCCGAGAGTGAAGTCTCTGTTTCCCCCAGTCCTGTTGAAGTCCTGCAGTCAAATCCCGCTAGCCTTCAAAGTCTGATTCTCTAGGAATTCCTCTTCCCATTGTCAGACCTGCAGGTTGGGAAGCCTGACATGGGGCTCAGGACCTTTACTCCAGTGGGTGTACTTCTGTGGTATAAGTGTTCTCCAGTTTGTGAGTCACCCACCAAGCAGTTATGGGATTTGATTTTCTTGTGATTGCGCCGCTCCTACCATCTCATTGTGGCTTCTCCTTTGTCTTTGGATGTGGGTTATCTTTTTTGGTGAGTTCCAATGTCTTCCTGTCGATGATTGTTCAGCAGTTAGTTGTGATTCTGGTGTTCTCGCAAGAGGGAGTGAGAGCACATCCTTCTACTCTGCCATCTTGAACCAAGCTCTGCCTTTTGAGTGTTTTGCTAATATTTCAAAAGCGTGAATAGCATCTAATAAGAAAAGGAGAAATATAACTGCTCTTCCAAGTCATTAGTGGAGGAGAAAAATTCATTCAAACATATTATAACAATTGCTTATTTTTTGAACATTGCTTTTGCCTTTCTTTTTCCTTTATATGTTGCAGGAAAACAAAAGGTTTTACTTCCTCCAATTGTTTTATTCTACTTGTAGTTATATTTAGAAGGTTCTTGCTAAGTTGGGGAAGAGCTAACTTTGGGGGACAAAAAGGGAAAATTAGTAATCCTCAAAGTTAGTAACGTAGAACAGTATGATCCACTGAGTTCTGGGTTCTTCCTTCTGTACTCCATTGAGGTTAATGAGTTAAGTTCACCTTGCACTTGTGAAGTACTTAACAACTCTCTACAGCATTATTGAAACTAATTGTTTATTATTTGTTTTTTTAAAATATTGGCAACAGGAAGGTTTTCTCTGTTCCCCCAAATACTGCATTCATTTAAACTCTTTAATGATAGTCGCTTGAATATTATTACAATATAAAAAGGTGGGTAGGATCTTAAAAGTCTTAATTTTTTATTTTCAGCAGGGAAGGAAACCCATCATTGTAACTACATGTAGAGTAAGTAAGTTTTTCACAGTCCTTAAAGACATAGGAAATTGGCCACAAATAGATGTGTCTGTTATTTAGGGATTTTCATCATTTTTCCAGTTTAATTTTTAAAATAGATTGTCATTTCATATATGAATCTTAATCACTCTTAAGTATCAGTCTAGAAATACCGTGGCACTGAACAGAGTAGAGGTGAGGACATCTAGGCTCGGTTACTGTTCTTATCTCCATATCATTCCCGACTTAACATGGCTTTAGTATGCGAACTTCTTTTTCTTTCACTTATGTGCCTTACCAAATTAACTGTCACTCTCCTTTTTCTCTGTAAAACACACTGACTGATACCACAGCGTGCTGAATGCTCGTGGCTGATAGTCTACTCGCCAGTACGGCCAAATACTTTCATTGCTACCCAGAGTGAATTGTTTGTTCCCAAATTCATTTACCCTCGTTATTGTAATGTGCAGTGTTTTGGGTTTTTTTTTAATTTTAGCTTTACTGGAGTATAGTTGATTTACAATATTGTGTTAGTTTCTGGGGTATAGCAAGATAATTCAGTTTTACACATACATATTTTCATTCATTTTTAGATTCTTTTCTCATATAAGTTATCACAGCATATTGAGTAGAGTTCCCTGTGTTTGTTATACAGCAGGTCCTTGTTGGTCATCTATCTTATGTATAGTGGTGTGTGTATGTTCATCCCAAGCTCCTGATTTATCCTCCCTCCCCACCCCTCCACGTTTCCCCTTTGGTAACCATAAGTTTGTTTTCAATATCTGTAAGTCCGTTTTGTAAATGAGTTCATTTGTATCATTTTTAAAATTAGATTCCACATATGAGTGGTATCATATGATATTTGTCTTTCTCTGTCTGACTTACTTTACTTAGTATGATAATCTCTAGGTCCATCCATGTTGCTGCTAATGGCATTATTTCATTTTTTATGGCTGAGTAATATTCCACTGTATATATGTACCACATCATTTTTATCCATTCCTCTGTTGATGGACATTTAGGTTGCTTCCATGTCTTGGCTATTGTAAATAGTGCTGCAGTGAACATTGGGGTGCACGTATCTTTTCAGATTATGGTTTTCTCTGGGTATATGCCCAGGAGTGGGATTGCTGGATCATATGGTAGTTCTATTTTTAGTTTTTTAGGCAACCTCCATACTGTTTTCCACAGTGGTTGTACCAATTTACATTCCCACCAACAGTGTAGAAGGGTTCCCATTTCTCCACACCCTTAATATGCAGTTTAATTAAATATCAGGTAAAATGATGAAACCTCATCATTAAGGAGAACTGTTTGTAAGAAAATTAAGTTGACTGCTTTGGAAGACTTAATATAGGTAAATAGCTTTTAAAAATTGCTGCAAAATGTATAATTAGGAATTAGAAAAGACTTGGAGGAAAATAATAAATATTCTGAAAGGTTCTATGCACAGATTGCTTCACAGATCTTAAATTCCTGCTCTGCTTTTAAAAATAGGCTGGAAATTTTACCCAGTGCAGTATAGGTGGCTTATACAAGCATTTTCTCAACAAGTTGACCTATACTCAGAGAATTCAGGGGAAAAAGTATGGTTATATTTTAAATTAAAGTGGTGTTTAATGGATTGCTATATTAACTGCCTTTTGAAAAATTAAATGACCAACATGGGATCCAGTTGTATCATATAAGAGGACATCCAGTGTAATCTCCTCCTCAATACAACATTACCTAACCATGTCAGAAATGTGACTGACAGTGTGAAAACATGCCAGGATTTAGGGGTTATCACTATCACAGTGGGTAGATCATCATGAGAGTATGTGGGGAAAGGCAGGTAAGACCAGCCTGATACAGTGTGATCACATTTAAGGCTTAGCTCTGGGAAGTGGAGCCAATGAAGGAGACAGGGCCAGAGTGGTCATCGAAACTGGAGGAAGACCAAGACAATTCAGTGACAGGAAGTCCAGAGAGGAGAAAGTTTAAACTAGAAGTGGTTATCAGTGCTATAAGTAATGCAAAAAAGTTGAGCAGAATGGGGATGAATAGACAACTGGGTGACCTGACAGAGCTCTTTGTAAAGGGAGAATCCAGATTGTAAATCAGAAGTACACGAGAAATTAGTAAAGAGATGAAAAGGTCACTTGAGATAGAATCAGGATCGAGGTCAGGGGAGAAGGTGAAGTTGAAGATGTTAAGGAGTTGATTAAGATCTAGAGAAGATGGGAAAAAAGATCCAGATAGATTATCCTTGTAGAGGATCCAGGACATCTCTTTCTCTGAGACCTTAGAGGAGGAAAGGCTCGCAGGTAATACAGGAAAAAGAATCTGTGTACGGAGGTAGTCTGAATTTGCAAGGCTAGGCTCAGAAGTAGAAATATAAACCAAAACAAATATGCTTTGGTTAACACAAAGCTGGGAGTTAAAGAGCATATATGGTGGATCAGCAGATCATGGTAGTCTTGGGTGCTAATGAGATCATGATTAAAATGATTGGCCGTGGAATTCAGGCCAGAAAGGAGAGGCCTGAGGAGACCAGTAAAATCAGCCAGATACAAGGTACTGGGGATGGCTACGCCCTAAAGGTGAAAAACACTTTGGTTGTTGAGGGGGATCTTGTGGTCAAAGAAAGAATTTCAGTTTGAGATCTTTGAGGTGGAACAGTTCCCAGTGATAATCATGGCTAAATTTGTGTTAAAAAGAAGAAATAAAATTAATGAGATTGTCTGAACTGGAGAATTCTGAGACCATCAGGAGGCTCACTTGTTGGGATGACTTGGGTATGGATGATGTGTACTGTTGGCTTGGCAGCCATAGCATGTCACAAATTTGGATGTAATAGATAGATGGTAAACTTGGGTAGAATGTGTGGGTTCAACTCAAAGAGTTAGCTTAACATGTAAGACAAAACTCTTCAGCTGCCATTTGGCAATATTTAGGTAATGGAGACTCAGGTTGGGTAAGACAGCTGTCCTCTGTCCTCAAGGAGCTAAAAGCACTGTGGCAAAGCTTATTGGATAGAAAGGCAAATGTATAATTTTAATACAATGTAAAAAATATTAGAATAAAGATGAGCACACTAAGGCAGGAGTAATGAACTATTTAGAGAGAGGCACTTGAGTGCTGACCTGGCAGAAAAGGGTAATGAGGACATTCCAGGAAGAAGAAAGAACAATTGCAAAAATGCGGAGATGTTTATTTTATTTCAAGAATACAAGTTAAGGGGCAGACCTTCAAGATGGTGGAGGAGTAAGACGTGGAGATCACCTGCCTCCCCACAAATACATCAAAAATATATCTACATGTGGAACAACTCATACAGAACACCTACTGAACGCTGGCAGAAGACCTCAGACTTCACAAAAGACAACAGAGGGTGACCTAACATGCAGAGGCGGGGCCAAATCCAAAGCTGAACCCCAGGAGCTGTGCGAACAAAGAAGAGAAAGGGAAATCTCTCCCAACAGCCTCAGGAGCAGCAGATTAAATCTCCACAGTCAGCTTGATGTACCTGCATCTGTGGAATACCTGAATAGTAAAGGAATCATCCCAAATTGAGGAGGTGGACTTTGGGAGCAACTGTAGACTTGGGTTTCCTTTCTGCATCTAATTTGTTTCTGGTTTTATGTTTATCTCAGTTTAGTACTTAGAGCTTATTATCACTGGTAGATTTGGTTATTGATTTGGTTGCTCTCTTCCTTTATATATATATATATTTCCTTTATCTCTTTTTGTGGTTGTGTATATGTATGCTTTGTGTGATTTTTGTCTGTGTAGGTTTGCTTTTACCGTTTGTCCTAAGGTTCTGTCTGTCTGGGGTTTTCTTGGATTCTTTTTTTGTCTTTTTAGTAGAGTTTTTAGCGCTTGTTATCATTGGTGGACTTGTTTATTGGTTTGGTTGTTCTTTCTTTTTTTTTAATTACTTTTTAAAATTTTAATAATATATTTTTTAATAACTTAATTTTTTTTCCTTTTTCTTATTTTATTTTATTTTTCTCCCTTTTCTTCTGAGCCGTGTGGCTGAGAGGGTCTTAGTGCTCCGGTCAGGTGTCAGGCCTGAGCCTCTGAGGTGGGAGAGCCGAGTTCAGGACACTGGTCCACCAGAGACCTCCTGGCCCCATGGAATATCAATTGGCGAGAGGTCTCCCAGAGTTCTCCATCTCAATGCTAAGACCCAGATCCACTCAATGACCAGCAAGCTCCAATACTGGCCACCCCATGCCAAACAACTAGCAAGACAGGAACACAGCCCCACCCATTAGCGGAGAGGCTGCCTAAAATCATAATAAGGTCACAGACACCCCAGAACACACCACCAGACGTGGACCTGCCCACCAGAAAGAAGATCCAGCCTCATCCATCAGAACACAGCCACCAGTCCCCTCCACCAGGAAGCCTACACAACCCACTGAACCACCCTTACCCACTGGGGGCAGACACCAAAAACCATGGGAACTACAAACCTGCAGCCTGCGAAAAGGAGACTGCAAACACAGTAAGTTAAGCAAAATGAGAAGACAGAGAAATACACAGCAGATGAAGGAGCAAGACAAAAACCCACCAGACCTAACAAATGAAGAGGAAATAGGCAGTCTGCCTGAAAAAGAATTTAGAGTAATGATAGTAAAGATGATCCAAAATCTTGGAAATAGAATGGAGAAAATACAAGAAACGTTTAACAAGGACCTAGAAGAACTAAAGAGCAAACAAACAATTCTGAACAACACAATTAATGAAATTAAAAATTCTCTAGAAGGTATCGATAGCAGAATAACTGAGGCAGAAGAATGGATAAGTGACCTGGAAGATAAAATAGTGGAAATAACTACTGCAGAGCAGAATAAAGAAAAAAGAATGAAAAGAATTGAGGACAGTCTCAGAGACCTCTGGGGCAATATTAACTGCACCAACTTTTGAATTATAGGGGTCCCAGAAGAAGAAGAGAAATAGAAAGGGAGTGAGAAAATATTTGAAGAGATTATAGTTGAAAACTTCCCTAATATGGGAAAGGAAATAGTCAATCAAGTCCAGGAAGCCCAGAGAGTCCCATACAGGATAATCCAAGGAGAAACACACTAAGACACATATTAATCAAACTATCAAAAATTTAATACAAAGAAAAAATATTAAAAGCAGCAAGGGAAAAGCAACAAATAACATACAAGGGAATCCCCATAAGGTTAACAGCTGATCTTTCAGCAGGAACTCTGCAAGCCAGAAGGGTGTGGCAGGACATATTTAAAGTGATGAAAGGGAAAAACCTACAACCAAGATAACCGAGCCAAGGATCTCATTCAGATTTGATGGAGAAATTAAAACCTTTACAGACAAGCAAAAGTTAAGAGAATTCAGCACCACCAAACCAGCTTTACAACAAATGCTAAAGGAACTTCTCTAGGCAGGAAACACAAGAGAAGGAAAAGACCTACAATAACAAACCCAAAACAATTAAGAAAATGGTAATAGGAACATACATATTGATAACTACCTTAAATGTAAAAGGATTAAATGCTCCAACCAAAAGACATAGAGTGGCTGAATGGATACAAAAACAAGACCTGTATATATGCTGTCTACAAGAGACCCACTTCAGACATAGGGACACATACAGACTGAAAGTGAGGGGATGGTAAAAGATATTCCATGCAAATGGAAATCAGAAGAAAGCTGGAGTAGCAATTCTCACATCAGACAAAACAGACTTTAAAATTAAGACTATTACAAGACACAGAGAAAGACACTACATAATGATCAAGGGGTCAATCCAAGAAAAAGATATAACAGTTGTAAATATTTATGCACCCAACACAGGAGCACCTCAATACATAAGGCAAATGCTAACAGCCATAAAAGGGGAAATGGATAGTAACACAATCATAGTAGAGGACTTTAACACCCTACTTTCACCAATGGGCAGATCATCCAAAATGAAAATAAATAAGGAAACACAAGCTTTAAATGATACATTAAACAAGATGGACTTAATTGATACTTATAGGACAGTCCATCCAAAAACAACAGAATACACTTTCTTCTCAAGTGCTCATGGGACATTCTCCAGGATCATATCTGGGGTCACAAATCAAGCCTTGCTAAATTTAAGAAAATTGAAATCATATCAAGTATCTTTTCCAACTACAACACTATGAGACTAGATATCAATTACAGGAAAAAATCTGTAAAGAAACACAAACACATGGAGGCTAAACAATACGCTACTAAATAACCAAGAGACCACTGAAGAAATCAAAGAGGAAATAAAAAAATACCTAGAAACAGGGCTTCCCTGGTGGCACAGTGGTTGAGAGTCCACCTGCCGATGCAGGGGACACGGGTTCGTGCCCTGGCCCAGGAGGATCCCACATGCCGCAGAGCGGTTGGGCCCGTGAGCCATGGCCGCTGAGCCTGTGCGTCTGGAGCCTGTGCTCCACAACGGGAGAGGCCACAACAGTGAGAGGCCCGCGTACCGCAAAAAAA
>NW_020837978.1:11755265-11907481 GCF_003676395.1 Aethalodelphis obliquidens | reverse complement strand
AAAAAAAAAAAAAAAAAAAAAAACCCTAGAAACAAATGATAATGAAAACACAACGACCCAAAATCTATGGGATGCAGCAAAAGTGGTTCTAAGAGGGAAGTTTATAGCAATACAATCCTAACTCAAGAAACAAGAAACATCTCAAATAAACAACCTAACCTTACACCTAAAGCAATTAGAGAAAGAAGAAGAAAAAAAACCCAGAGTTAGCAGAAGGGACGTAATCATAAAGGTCAGATCAGAAATGAATGAAAAAGAAATGAAGGAAATGATAGCAAAGATTAATAAAACTAAAAGCTGGTTCTTTGAGAAGATAAACAAAATAGATAAACCATTAGCCAGACTCATCAAGAAAAAAAGGGAGAAGATACAAATCAATAGAATTAGAAATGAAAAAGGAGAAGTAACAAGTGACACTGCAGAAATACAAAGGATCATGAGAGATTACTACAAGCAACTATATGCCAATAAAATGGACAACCTGGAAGAAATGGACAAATTCTTGGAAAAGCACAACTTTCCGAGACTGAAACAGGAAGAAATAGAAAATATAAACAGACCAATCACAAGCACTGAAATTGAAACTGTGATTAAAAATCTTCCAACAAACAAAAGCCCAGGACCAGATGGCTTCACAGGCGAATTCTATCAAACATTTAGAGAAGAGCTAACACCCTTCTTTCTCAAGCTCTTCCAAAATCTAGCAGAGGGAGGAACACTCCCAAATTCATTCTACGAGGCCACCATCACCCTGATACCAAAACCAGACAAAGATGACACAAACATAGAAAACTGCAGGCCAATATCACTGATGAACATATATGCAAAAATCCTCAGCAAATTGCTAGCAAACAGAATCCAACAGCACATTAAAAGGATCATACACCATAATCAAGTGGGGTTTATCCCAGGAATGCAAGGATTCTTCAATATATGCAAATCAATCAATGTGATAAACCATATTAACAAATTGGAGAAAAACCATATGATCATCTCAGTAGATGCCGAAAAAGCTTTTCACAAAATTCAACACCCGTTTATGATAAAAACCCTCCAGAAAGTAGGCATAGAGGGAACTTACCTCCACATAACAAAGGTCATGTATGACAAACCCACAGCCAACATCTTTCTCAATGGTGAAAAACTGAAACCATTTCCACTAAGATCAGGAACAGGACAAGGTTGCCCACTCTCACCACAGTTATTCAACATAGTTTTGGAAGTTTTAGCCACAGCAATCAGAGAAGAAAAAGAAATAAAAGGAATACAAATTGAAAAAGAAGAAGTAAAACTGTCACTGCAGATGACATACTATATGTAGAGAATCCTAAAGATGCTACCAGAAAACTACTAGAGCTAATCAATGAACTTGTTAAAGTAACAGGATACAAAATTAATGCACAGAAGTCTCCTGCATTCCTATACACTAATGATGAAAAATCTGAAAGAGAAATTAAGGAAACACTCCCATTTACCACTGCAATAAAAAGAATAAAATACCTAGGAATAAACCTACCTAGGGAAACAAAAGACCTGTATGCAAAAAACTGTAAGACACTGATGAAAGAAATTAAAGATGATAGAAACAGATGGAGAGATATACCATGTTCTTGGATTGGAAGAATCAACATTGTGAAAATGACTATACTACCCAAAACAATCTATAGATTCAGTGCAATCCCTGTCAAACTACCAATGGGATTTTTCACAGAACTAGAACAAAAAATTTCACAATTTTTATGGAAACAGAAAAGACCCTGAACAGCCAGAGCAATCTTGAGAAAGAAAAACAGAGGTGGAAGAATCGGGCTCCCTGACTTCAGACTATACTACAAAGCTACAATAATTAAGACAGTATGGTACTGGCACAGAAATATAGATCAATGGAACAGGATAGAAAGCCCAGAGATAAACCCACGCATTGTGGTCACCTTATCTTTGACAAAGGAGGCAAGGATATACAATGGAGAAAAGACAGCCCCTTCAATAAGTGATGCTGGGAAAATTGGACAGCTACATGTAAAAGAATGAAATTAGAACACTTCTTAACACCATACACAAAAATAAACTCAAAATGGGTTAAAGGCCTAAATGTAAGACCAGACACTGTAAAACTCTGAGAGGAAAACATAGGAAGAACACTCTATGACGTACATCACAGCAAGATCCTTTTTGACCCACCTCCTAGAGAAATGGAAATAAACACAAAAATAAACAAATGGGACCTAATGAAACTTCAAGCTTTTGCACAGCAAAGGAAACCATAAACAAGACAATAAGACAACCCTCAGAATGGGAGAAATATTTGCAAACGAAGCAACTGACAAAGGATTAATCTCCAAAATATACAAGCAGCTCATGTAGTTCAATATGAAAAAGCAAACAACCCAATCCAAAAATGGGCAGAAGACCTAAATCGACGTTTCTCGGAAGAAGATATATAGATTCCCAACAAACACATGAAAGGATGTTCAACATCACTAATCATTAGGGAAATGCAAATCAGAACTACAATGAGGTATCATCTCACACCAGTCAGAATGGCCATTATCAAAAAATCTACAAACAATAAATGCTGGAGAGGGTGTGGAGAAAAGGGAATGCTCTTGCATTGTTGGTGGGAATGTAAATTGATACAGTCACTATGGAGAACAGTATGGAGGTTCCTTATAAAACTAAAACTAGAACTACCGTATGACCCAGCAATCCCACTACTGGCCATATACCCTGAGAAAACCATAATTCAAAAAGAGTCATGTACCACAGTGTTCATTGCAGCACTATTTACAATAGCCAGGACATGGAAGCAACCTAAGTGTCCATCAACAGATGAATGGTTAAGGAAGTTGTGGCACATATATGCAATGGAATTGTAGCCATAAAAAGAAGCGAAATTGAGTTATTTGTAGTGAGGTGGATGGACCTAGAGTCTGTCATAGAGAGTGAAGTAAGTCAGAAAGAAAAACAAATACCGTATGCTAACACATATATATGGAATGTTAAAAAGAAAAAAAATATTCTGAAGAACCTAGGGGCAGGACAGGAATAGAGACACAGACATAGAGAATGGACTTGAGGACATGGGGAGGGGGAAGGGTAAGCTGGGACGAAGTGAGAGAGTGGCATGGACATATGTACACTACCAAATGTAAAACAGATAGCTAGTGGGGAGCAGCCACATAGCACAGGGAGATCAACTCGGTGCTTTGTGTCCACCTAGAGGGTTGGGAGGGAGACGCCAGAGGGAGAGGATATGGGGATATATGTATATGTATATGTGTAGCTGATTCACTTTGTTATACAGCAGAAACTAACACACCATTGTAAAGCAATTATACTCCAATAAAGATATTTTTAAAAAAAGGAATACAAGTTAAAATTTACCTTCTTGTTCAATGAGATGACTACGAACAATTAGTTAGTGCTGAAGCATATGATGTGTGGGTGAAGTAGTGAGGGATGAAGTTGAGGTGTAGGCAGGGAACACATGCCACACAGCTTACATGTCATGCAAAGGAGGTTAGGCTTTTTCCTTTGGACCAGTGGTCTGCAAAGAGGCAAGTGAGTATGCAATGTAATAGTTGTGGAGAAGAAAACTGGAACTTACATTTCTTTCTTTTTATGTCATCCTTTTAAGTTTTGTGTACATTCTATAATACACTAATACAGGAATTGATGTATATGTTATATAAATATACACATTTGGGGTGCATGTTAAAAGTTTTTGTTCATGGCGGGACTGCATGGTCCGAAGAGCCCAGCAGTCACTGTTGTAACTGAGAGAGCCAGGTAGGGGTTTTAATTAGGGTAGCAGGATCTGACTTGCACTGTAGAGCAAGTTTTCTGGGATCATGTGGAAGATAAATTGGAAGAGAGCAGGTCTGGAGCAAGAGGGGTTAGTTGAGAAACTGTTAAACATACTTGAATGAAGGCAGTTGTAGAATGGAGAGAAAGACTCAGATTCAAGAATCTAAGTGAATTTCATGATTGTTGTGAGGAGTCTAGGATGACTGGAATTCATGATTGTTGTGAGGAGTCTAGGATGACTGGAATTCTGGCTAGGACATGTGGGTAGATAGATTTTTTCACCTACCAGGATATGTAATAAAGGCAGAGGAGCAGATTTGGGAGGGAACCATAGTGAATTCTGTTGGCTTTTTGGGGAGGAGGTAAAAGTATCAGTTTATTAATGACTGCAGGCAAGTTCCCAGTAATCCCACAAAAGTGCAAAACTTTTTGGTATCTGATAGAGAAATGCTTTTTTAAAACACTTTCATTGAAGTTTGATTTGTTTCATTTATTTTTAAGTGTACAAGTCAATGATTTTCAGAAGATGTATAAAGTTGTGCAGCCATCATCACAATCCAGTTTTAGAACATTTTCATCACCCACAACCATTCCTTTCTGCCCCCTTGCATTCGGTACCATTTTGTATTCCCAGCCACAGGCAGTCATTAAGCAGTTTCTGTCTCTACAGATTTTCCTTTTCTGGACCTTCCATATAAATGCAGTCATACAATATATAGTGGTTTTGCTTCCGGATTCTTACACTCATGTTAAATTATTGAAGTTCATGCATGTTGTAGTATATATCAGTAGATTGTTTTTCTTCTATTGCTGAATTAATATCTCATTGTATATGGGCTTCCCTGGTGGCACAGTGGCTAAAAATCCGCCTGCCCATGCAGGGGACACGGGTTCGAGCCCTGGCCCTGGAAGACCCCACGTGCCGCGGAGCAGCTAAGCCCATGTGCCACAACTACTGAGCCTGCGCTCTGGAGCCCACGCGCCACAACTACTGAGCGCACGTGCTGTAGCTACCAAAGCCCATGCACCTGGAGCCTGTGCTCCACAACAAGAGAAGCCACGGCAATGAGAAGCCCGTGCACTGCAACAGAGTAGCCCCTGCTCGCCGCAACTACAGAAAGCCTGCGTGCAGCAGCGAAGACTCAATGCAGCCAAAAAAAAAAAAAAAAAAAAATCCCATTGTATCAATTTATCACATTTTGTTTCTCCGTTCACTGGTTGATGGATATTTGGATTGCTTCCACTTTGGGGCTATTGTGAATAATGCTGCTATAAACTTTCATATGCAAGACTTTGGACATATGTTTTCATTTTTCTTGGGTATATAGCTAAGACTGGAATTTCTGGATCATATGATAAGTTTATGCTTAACTTTTTAAGAAACTGCCAAGCTGTTCTTTGAAGCAGTGGTACTGTTTACATTCCTACCAGCTGTGTATGGGGGTTGTGGTTTCTCCTCACCCTTGCCAACACTTGTTATTGTAGACTCTTAGATTTAGGTCTGTGATCCATTTTTTTTTTCCTATGATCCATTTTGAGTCAATTTTTGTGTTTTGAGTGATGTAAGAGTAAGTTTTTTTGTTTTTTACATATATCCAATTGTCTCAGAACGTTTTTTGGAAAAGGCTTTTTCCCCCATTGAATTGCTTTGGCACCTTGCCCATAAATGTAAAGAGTTTATTTCTGGACTCTCAGTTTTGTTCCTTGTTGCCAATACCACACTGCCTGGATTAGTGCAGTTTTGAAATTGGGAAGTATAAGTCCTCCAACTTTGTTCTTAAAAATAATTTTGGCTATTTTAGGTCTTTTGCATTTCTATATAAATTTTAGGATCATTTTGTCTATCTCTACAAAAAAAATCATGCTGGGATTTTGATAGGGAGTGTTTTGAATTTCTAGATCAATTTGGGGAGAATTGCTATCTTAACAATATTGAGTCTTCCCATTCATGAACATGGAATGTGTCTTCATTTATTTATAGCTTTGATTTTTCTTAGCAGTGTTTTGTTATTTTCAATATACAAGTCTCACACTTCTTTTGTTAATTGTAAATATTTTATTCTTGTTGAGTGAATTCTGTCTTGAGCATATTAAATTTGAGGTGTCTATGAGACATTACAGGTAGAAGTGTCCAGTGGGTCGTTGGACGTCAGAAGAGAGATGTGAGCTGAATTGGGGACAGTCAGCACACAGGTGAGAATGGGGAGCCTTGGGTTTGGATGCAGTTGCTCACGGAGAGCAGGCAAAAGAAAACAAAGGTGACAATAGATAGAAATCTGGGAAGCACTAGAATTCACTGGACAGGCATAAGAAGAGAACTAGTTCCTTGTAACGGAGGCTGCCAGCAGTCAGCCACAGAGGTAAGGGGGAGAGAGTGGTGTCGCTCAGTGGAGAACATTTCAAGGAAATGCCAAGCAGCAGTGTCACGTGGTGGAGAGGACAGAGTGGAAGATAGTCTGAGAAGGCTATCTAAAGGCTAATTGGTGATGTTACTTGGAATAATTTCAGCAGCATGGGTGTTCCAGTGTAGGGACGGGAGGGGAGCCCAGATGGTGGAGGATGAGGGGATGAGTGGGAGGTTCTGCCTCATTCGCCATGTAACCCCAGGTGCCTGGCACGTTGGTACTTACTAAACATTTGAGTGAATGGGGAAGTAGAGCGGTGCTTTCAAAAGCTAAGGCTTAGAGGAGGAAAGAAGAGAGGAGAGGCTAGAGGGGAGGGTCAGGTTGAAGGGAGGAATGTTTTTTAATTTGTGAGAAATATGAGTGCCTTTGTATGGAAAAGGAAAAGAGGCTGTAGAGAGGGAGAGGCTGAGGGCAGTGAGAGTGGCTGGTTGATGAAGCTGTGATGCAGAGCGGACCAGAGGGAGTGGGGTTCAGAGCATACGATTTGAAACAGGAAAAGACTGTTGACAAGTATCTGTAACTATTGGAATTGTGATGATTTAAGATACTTACTAAAAATACATAGCACATTCCAAGCTACTGGTTAGTGTTGCTGAATTTGAAGGAACCTTTAGGCTAAAGCCATGTTGAAAATGAATTGGGGGAAATTTAAAGATACCTTCTGTGTTAGGAAACAAACTGTATTCTTAATCTTTATTTTATTACTTTCAGATAGCAAGGTTTCTTCTCTTGTGGTATGTTACTAATGTGTCTTTGTGCCTACATGACAGATGCAGATGGTTTAGTATATTTTCAGCCTCCCTCCCCCTGTTTCTGAGCAGCATTTGGTATGGCCCCAGATCTGTGCATACATCTTTGCACACCAGAGCCCTCAGAGCTTGCATTTGGCTTTTATAGAGGCAGTAGCTTCCTGTATATGTCTGCTTAAGCCATCAGCAGAAAACTAACAGGCTTGATAGAATTTCTTTGGAAAAACCTGCTTCTGGCTTCAGCCTCACTTCCTTTGTTCAACATCCCAGAAGATGCACGTCAGGGGAGCTGCCTGGTGACTGGAGGTTTCACCTGACCAGCACTGAGCTTCTGTTTACTTGTTCAGTTCTCACATCCATGTCATCTCCAGGACTCACCGAAAATAATCAGAGGAATCCCTGTAGGTGGAACTTTATGTTTTTTTCCTTCACTGCTTTTCTTTAAACTTTTTACCTCCGTGCTTGGGTACATTGAGGTATTTGCATGGTATGCAGGTGACACATCACTGAAGAGCAGAAATTAAATTTCACCTTGATTTGAACCTACACAGTATATTTTAATGAAAGCATTATTTGTTTCTTTATATTACAAAGACATGATAATTACTAAATTAATACCTAAAACAAATAAGTAAAAAATGTTGCATGGAAATGTAGGACTTCTGCTTTTATAATTTTGTGTCTTATCCATCAGGTAAAATTCACCAGTCATTTTTATGAGGCAGCACATTTATAAGATAAATATAAAATGCCAGGAAAGCAATGCCAGCCGTTAGAGTAATGAGCCCAGTACTAAGGTACAGCTCCATAAAACTAACTCAGCATCCCTTGCTGCTAGTATGTCCATTTTCCAAGAAGCAGTTACTATAGTTAAACATGTGAGCTGTATCCAGTAATAATGTAAAGTTAAAGTTCATTCCGTGCTACTATATTGGTTCCTGTAAAACGGATGATTTTCCAAATGGATTTTGAAAATGTAATAATGCTTTATACAGATTAAAACCTATATGTTATTTCCCTAATTATACAGAACTTCAGTGCTCCCTGTCACCTGTTGGTGATGGTTTTATGATGTCTACTTGTGGTATTTTTATAAATAACACATATAAGGATATTGAATTTGTGGAATTTACTGCAAAAATTATACCTTAGAAATTAATTGGTGGCTTTTTTTTTTTTGGTTGAGTAATTTATTCTACCCATGGAGATTACTGAGGAATAATTTTTTAATAATTATTGCATTTTTAAAAATTCTGTATTTTGCCTTTAAGGTGGCACATGTTATGACATTTATATATCATGTTGTCAGATGGAAGCCCACTTGTTTCCAAAGAAAAAAATGAAAGAAGTACACATCATCCCTGAGCTCTTTGTTACTCTGTTGTGATTTTTCTGTTTCTGAGATTATGTATTAAAGTTGAACTTGAATTAAAGGGAAACTTCCTTCTTCTTCTCCCTTTCTCATGTCTGTCTTTTGTGTAGTGTAGCAAACCCTTCAAGCTCTTTAAGCTTAGACACATTAACCGAAGCAAAGTGATAGCTCAGGGATTCATTATAACACTGGAGCATCATGGAATGAAATTCTAACTCGAGGTATTTTCACATCCTTATTCGTTATTTGTTAAGTGTTCAGGAATAAACTGGTAAGAATGGAGGAAGTGAGAACTTTAGTGCTTATTTTTAAAGTATTTATAGGGAGTGTATAATAAATGATGTTTTCTCTTCTTCCCTCAGTTACACTATCTTAACATGGTGGTTCTAAGAGCAAAGATTTGAATACAGGTATAATCTGGTATTAAATTTAATTTTTTAAAATGATTTAAGAAATTACTCCCTGAAAATCTTGATTTGTTGGTGAATACTGGCCAGATTTTAAGTATCTGCTTTTTTTCTCACATGTCTATATGTGTAAGTTTAAAAAGCTGGTTTATGTTATATAACTTAGTATTTAAATAAAGTCAGTATCTGTGTTCTATACTGCAGAAATATTCATATCCTCCCTGTTAATTTTGGCTCTAAGACAGTTTATTTTTAAGATCTAGTTGATTCTTTATTCTAATACCTGTCATAAGATGTCATGCTGTGCCATGACCTAGAACTCCCAAAGATGACAGTTTATATTGAAGAGGAGTTGTAATTCTAACAGCTTGTGTAGGTATTAAACTACACAAAGGTAGGGCCTTGAGATCAGCGTTGTGATGCTTAAATGTTACCCTTCTGTAATTTCTTATAATGATTATATACTACTATCCTGTAAACAATAATTATAGCAATAGAGTCTTTTTGGAAATGTATCAGGACAACTTTTTGTTGTATATCATGTATGTTTGGTATCATGAATAAATACAGCTGTTCTATTTCATTACCTTTTTGCTGGAACATGGTATAAACTTGACAGCAAAAATTATACCTTTCAGAAAAACTAAATCTCAGTCCCACAGAAAGGAGAGTTCTGTGAAAATTTTACCTGTCAGGCTCAAAAGGAGATTTTATTTGTTGAATTCATATGGAGCTGCATGAGTTTTTTCCTCAGTTTTCTGGAGGTTTGTGCTGGAAAATAACCTGTGGGCTCTTGTAGCTCAGCTGTTGAAACTGTTTTGGGCACGTGATGGAGTTTGCACTTTCTCAGAAGACTGGTCCATACCTAATGAGTTTTATGGATTTCCGGGCCCAGTCAAGTGGCTGACTGAGCCCTGTTGGAAAACCAAACAGTCATGTGGCTTTCCATGAGGTGTGAAAGAGGTGTGCCCGTTCCATAAACAAAAGTAGACGGTGGTGAATCGTTTTGTTCAGGCTTCTGGCCACTTCCAAGAGGGAGTTTAGTGTACTTAATGATTGTGGGTGAGGATGTTACATATTAAGGATATCAAATTGTTGTCATATTTATTACAGGTATTTAAACTCTCAGCTTGGTTATTTGTCTTTTAATTCTGTTTGCATTTTTATTACACATGGAAGTTTAATATTTCTACGTATTCAAGTGAATATTTTAAAACGACATCCTCCATTGTTTTTAATGCTTAAAAAGTTCCCTCCCAATCCTAAGAAATAAATGTTAACTTGTAATTTCTTCCGGTTTTTATTCCAGCTCAGTTATCATTTGCTCATTTCACTCTAACGAATCTGGAACTTATATGGATGTGTAGTATGAAGTGAGCATCAGTTTTTTGCCATAGGGGTAATTAATTTTTCTAGTACTCTGGAATAACGCTTTGCAGTTCTCAACCTCTTGTTGCCAAATTTTGTTGGCAAAATTTAATTGGTTAAGTTAAACTCTGCCTGCATGGTGTCTGATCCTGAGCAGCTGGATGTGGCTGGAAAAAGCCTTCAACCTTCCCTGAGGTCTCACTTTAAATTTTGTCCACAGTTTACTGGAGAGCCTTGAGCACAGACTGGCACTCCTGCTGCATTTCACCTCCGCTCCTCTTTGCTCAGACTGCCAGCATCCCATCTCTGCTCCTTTTTCTCAGCTGATTTCTCCTGACTCCTCCGAGGAGATAGAAGCAATCAGAAGAGAACCTGTATGCGTTCCTTCCACTGACTCTCCCCACCCCCGTGTCTTGCTCTCTGCCACCTCCCTGATCGGTGGGATGTCTCCGCTTCTCCAGCTCTCCTTTTGCGCACCGCCTCCCATCTGCTCTCTCCTCCTCAAGGACTTCGCTCTGGCACTTTTTCCTTCTCTCATCCTACATCGGCTGCTGAATCATTCCAGCACTTACTCTGATTTTCCCCGTAGTTCACTCTTCTTTCTCTCAGTCGCATTTGCCTCACTGTCCTTTCTACTCCCCTCATCCCAGGTGGTGCAGTGCCTCCAGGCTCAATCCTTGGGCCTCTTCTCTCACCTTCTGTGGTCTCATCAGTCCCCAGGCGTTAAATACCATCTGATGCTAGTGACTCCCTGATTAAAGGGCTCCTATCCCGCCTCTCCCCTAAATTCTAGGCTGGAAAAGCCAACTGCCAACTCAGGGTCTGTACAGCTGTGCTTACAGGCAACTTTGGCTCAACACGGCAAAGCCTGAAGTCTTCACACTCATCTTCCCACCTTCCTGGCCGCTCATTCATCCCAGTGACGCCACCATTCATCTTGGGGCTTTGACCAAAACAAACACACAACCAAAAAATAAAATGCTGCTTGATTCCTCTCTTGCTCTCACACCTCACGTCCAATTCTTCAATAACCCCGGTCAGCCCTGCCTTCACACTAGATCCCGGATCTGACCGTTCCTTACCGTCTCACCCACTGCCGTCTGGTCCAGCTGCCTCGGCTGTGTTTGGAAGCTGCGGTGGCTTCCTCGCCCAGTCCCTGCCTTGCTGTCACCCTCCACACGGAGTATCACCTCCTTGCTCCAGACACCCTGCGGCTTCTCATCCTGTTGAGAACAGCGCCCTTCTCGCTCCTTGCTTGGCCTGAGTCACCCAGCGGTTTGCCCCCCCACCCCTACCTCACCTCCTCCCACTCTTTCCTGGCCCCTCTGTCCAGCCCCAGCTGCTGCCCGCTGTTCCTTCTGAGGGCCCAGCACGCCCTGCCGTGGCCTGGGGCTACTCCTAAGCCCTCTGCCTACACCGTTCCTTTCTTCCTGCTGCCTTTTCAAAGGTGTCCATGTTTTAAGTTGTGCATTATTCTCTCTCTCCCTTTACCTGGCTTTGTTTTACTTATGACACACATTCTTTTCTTTCTCTAACATGCAAACCTGACATACACTTATCTGGCTTTTCTCTGCTGCATCCAGCGTGTCTAGACAGTGATTGGCGCAGGACTCAGTAAATATTCGTTGGATGGATGGAGTACTAAGACAGCATCCTATCCCCCTTGCTTTCTGGCTTGGATTCTTTTTAACTGTCTTCTAAACATTGTGGAGCCATCTAGCTTTCTATCTAAAAATTCCAATCAGCCACATCATGAAACCTTGAAGCGGCTCCCTAATCCTTCCAGCAGCATTTCCTAACATCAGTCACTAGAGCTTCAGTCACAAGTTTTGACATATCCATGTATCGGCTGTATTGCTTTTAACGGACTTTCTTTAAGTCAACTCATTTTAAAAATGTATTTTAAAACACGCTTCTTAGGGATTTCCCTGGCGGTCCAGTGGTTAGGACTCAGCGCTTTCACTGCCAGGGCCCCGGGTTCAATCCCTGGTTGAGGAACTAAGATCCCCAAAGTCGTGCAGCACAGCAAAAAAAAAAGACAAAAAGTAAAATACTCTTCTTATTATCAATGGAAAACCAGTATCGCTTGACACAAATGGAAACTACTATTAAAACTGCCTGTGCCACCACAAATTATCTTGCGTGCAGTATTTTGGAAAACTGAGCTTCAGGATTAAGTCCAAGCTGTTTAACAGGGCGGGTAAAATTCTTCTTGAAAGCCCATTGCCTCTCTGGCTTCATCACAATTTCTTTTGTACTGAAAACTTTAAGGATATATTATTTGCTGGGTTTATCTTGAACCAGACAGCTTTTTGAAAAGTGTTTTCCTCACTGATCAGTTAAAAGAAGTTCGAAAAGAAAGTATGTCACACTGTGAAAACAGTTTTGCCGAGAGGCAAACCTTGATGGCCGAGTCTCCCCCTCCTTCCTGCCCGGGACCCTCTTAGCAGGAGCATTTTTGCTGCTACTTTTGCCAGTTTCCTCATTTGCACTTTTGTGAGACTAAATACCAAAATGCTGATCACAGCTGGAAACGGCAGTATAAAATCAAGGAGGAGCTGTTCTGTGGTCTCTTGCCCACGTGGGTGACTTCGGAAAGCGGTGGCAGCACTGTAGGGTGAGCAGGCTGTTTGAGTTTCTTTTTCACTTCTTGGTCTCCCTCGTATTCAGTCTTTTCTCAGATTGCCCTGTGCAGCATCAGTAACTACCTTGAGAGAATTTTGTATTCTACTCTAAAGAACAAGTGTGTTTTCTCAGAACCGTGGTAAGAAGGTTTACATTACGGTGTCTCTTTTTTTCAAATTTAACACTGGAAAAGCCCAAAGAAGTCTTTAAAAAAGACTCCATGAAAGTCAGATGGAGCTATGCCCTGAAACGGCTGATTTGGTTTGTGTAGATTAAAGGGTGAAAACATTACTGCTTTCTGGAGTTAGACAGTTGCGTTAGGTTGGCAATATTTTGTGCTTTGTACTGAGAGGACATATAGCAGAAAATCATCAGTGTGTTTGTAGAATAAACCTGTTTTAAATTCTCTCTTGAGAAAACATAGTACTTACAGCCTCATGGTGGAAAGCACTCGACCGAGATCAGAACCCTCTCCCTCTTTTGGGGCTGTATTGAATAATACTAGAAAACTTGGTGACACTGCACTTGGATTGTGAGAGAAATATTAGAGGATCTAACCACTAACTAATAAGTAGACTTGCCTTTTTTCATGTCCAGGTAACTCCAGGGAAACGCTTCCTTTGAACGGCTGCTTTCCTCCTTCTCCACAAACATCTTTTGAGCATTTGGGTGGAATGGCTTGCTGAGGCAGTGCCCTCTGTGCTGGAGGGTGTTTATTTCCGTGCTCATTGGAGAGCGTGACAGTGGATTCACTTCTAATAATTTTTGGTGAAAACAGTATGCTCCAAGTAGAATGAAATTCTCATATGTGAGACACCCCACAGACACCCCACATTGTACGGGTGTTGAGTCTGAGTCTTTCCTTGGGTCTCAGGACCTGGACAGCTGCCTCATGGGATAGTGCAGCCTCCTCCTCTTTGGAGGGCCAGGCTCAGCCTCAGTTTCTTAATTTTCTCTGTCTAAGGGAGCCTTGTTTCCCCCAAACCACCCCCTCAGGTCTTGAAATGCTGTTGGTTCACTTAGTAAACACCTGTGTTTGTTGTTCTTGCCGTCTGCTCTATCCAACACCAGAGATGTAGTGCCGACTAAGGAAGAACCCGCCAGTGCTTGCATCTCTAGCAGCTGATGCACCACCTGGCACACAGTGGGCCCTCGGTCAGTGTTTGTGGGAGGGAGGGAGGAAATAAGTCATCCACTTACGCAGCATCTCTATCTTCTTGTAACTTTGTTTTTGTGATGATTCAGAGAATCTACATGGGGTTCTGGTTTTGTGTGTGTGCCCAGATTCCAGAGATGTGGGCATCTCCAGAGACAAGATATCTTTGTACCTTTCAAAGATATCTTTGAAGTACTTAACCATGTGGATTCACTGTCTTTCTGTTGAAGACTTTGTAGCAATCGCGGCAGAGACTCTCCTTTATGATTTAAAATGGTGCTGAGAACTTACGTTAACCGCATAGAGCAGAAGGAAATGTTTACACAGTGACCATTTCTGTTTTTCATTTTTAAGAATTTTCCAAAGTTGACTTTTTTTTTTTAATGAGTGTTTTTCTGATATATGTTTTCATTTCTTTTGGGTAAATATCTAGGATGATGATTGGCTTGGTCATATGGTAAGTATATGTTTACTTTTTAAAAAACTGCCAAGCTGTTCTGAAAGTGGCTCTTCTGTTTTTCAACCCTACCATCAATATATGAGAGTTTCAGTTGCTCCACAGCCTTATCAACACTTACTTTTGTCCACCTTTTAAATTTTAGCCATTTTAGTGGGTGTGTAATATGGCAGTTTAATTTGCATTTCCTTAATTACTAATAATATTCAGCATCTTCCAATGTGCCTATTTGCTATTAGGATATCTTCTTTGACAACGGACTCTTCAAATCTTATGTGCTCTTTTCATTTTAATTTTTATTCATTTATTTACTTGTTTTTTAAATTTTTACTGAAATAAAGCTGATTTAAAAGGTGTTAGTTTCATGTATACAGCAAAGTGGTTCAGTTATGCATATATACGTAAATACATATATTCTTTTTTTTACATTCTTTTCCATTATAGGTTATTACAAGATAGTGAGTATAGTTCCCTCCAAAGTTGGCTCTTTACAGTGGCTTATAGTGAAAGCTCCTTGGAGTTGACTAGCCCAGAAATGTTATTAATTTGATAAATCAAATTCTCGAGTCTATCAAACCTTTCCTTTAGTTTTCTCTTAATCTATACCATGTATCAGACATTTCCTATATGGTAGTAGGATGGAAAATAACAATATCTACTTTTGTAAATTAATGTTGACCAATGTAATTTTTCTAATTTTGATATTGAAAACTAGACTATGAAATATAGCTGGAAAAAACAGCATAGGTTAAAAAAAAAAAAAAAAGCAAACATGGTAACTTTGCTCCAGAGGATATACAAGGCTTCATCCTTAAACCACACATTTCAGGTTAACCCAGGTATATGTGTACCTATTCGGCAGTGGAGCAGGTGATTAAGAGCACTGAATCTGGAGCCACTAGGAGTGCTCACTGGTGTGTTGTGTAACCTCTCTGAGCCTCAGTTTCCTCTTTAAAAAATGAAGACGAGAATAGGACCTACATCCTTTAATTGCTATAAGGATTAACTGAGTCGGTACATGTGAAGGGTTTTCAGCAGTGTCTGGCATTTACGTAAGCGTCAGCTACTATTACTACAGAGACAAGGCAAACAGGATAAGTGACTTGTTTTCCATTACTTGCTTTCTCTGTCTTGTACTCGAAAGGCATAAAGATACAGAAAAAGAGAAAAATCAAGTCTAAACCTCCGTAGGTTGCAGAACTGAGTTTCTTGTACGTAATAAATACGGGTGGAGGTGTCTGCATTAGCTGTTCAACTCACAGGCTGGGTTTGAATCGGTTCATCACTTGCAGCTGTATGTCCTTGGCTAAGTGACTTAAACCTCTGAGTCTGTTTGCTTACCTATAAAATGGGAAAAATAGTAGTACCTACCTCATAGCACTTTTGTGAGAATAAATGAAATAATAATAGTGCCAGCCATATAATAAATTTGGAATGAATGTTAAGCTCTTTGTAATTATGAGTGCGTACTAACCATAATTCTTTTTGATGGAACTCCTAGCTCTCCATTTTTTGATTAGCCATGGGTGTCTCTTTAAAGAAAACAGTGGCAGAGCTCTGTAAAATAAGGTAATTGTTCACATGCAAATATGAATTGGCTATTTTTATCATAAGTATATCTTCAGGACTCAGACTTTGGTTTCAGAAAGTTTATTAACAAATGTGCATTCGTAAAATGCACATTTTTAGAAAAATGTCTTGAAATTACAATGTGAAAAATATCAAAATATTTAGAGTTCTAGAATGAGCTCCTGACTTCGAGATTTACAAATTTATTCTCTCATTCCTCATTTATTCTGCTCCTGTTGAATCTAAGCCCAGGATGTAAAGATGAATAGGACTGAGCGTCTGCTACCATCAGGAAGTTCACAGTACAGCTGGGAGTCAGTCAGTGTCTGTAGGACCACAAGTGGACTGTGGGATCACCGTGGGCTGGTGCGGGGTTCCGGGGGCCTGCCAGACAGGGAAGACTGCCCAGAGGAAGGTTATCAGGCACGCTTGCAGTCACACGGCAGTAAGCCTGTGGAATTCCAGGCACCTGTCTTGTGAGTATGTACTGATCTTGAAAAAGATCCCACACGGCTGTTGAAACCCCAGGAGCAGTAGTTGCAGTGAAACTAGAAGAGAGAGACAGTGGAGGGAGCAAAGGGAGGGAGGATTCTTCACGGATCAGTGACTTACAGTCTTTAAAGAGATTACAGTGAGGTTTAGTGTGACAGGTAATAGGACCTTATCAATCTCTTAATTTCGATTGACAGTTCTTTGAATAAATTTGAACTGTGACTAGCTGAAATCTTTTGTTTGATCAGGTTGACAGTTAAAAGAATTATTATGCTTCCCCCACCCCCTTTTTGTTACAGAAGTTATCAAATGTGTACAAAATAGAGTATAATGAAAGTCCGTGTCCCCATCACCCAGCCTCAACGCTCAACACATGGCCCATCTTTTTCACCACCATCCCTGCCTGTTCCTCCCTCACTGCATCGTTTTAAAGCAAATTCCCTATGTGGTATAATGTCATCCATTAATATCTCAATGTGTACCTCTAAAAAATAAGGTAACCACAAAACCATTATTATACCTAAAATGATAATTTTATTTCCTTAATGCCATTAAGATAGAAAGATGATGTTAGGTTTTTTTAGATTAATAAGTGAAACAGATGTTAAGTCATGTTATATCTCTCTAATACCTGGTTTACCAATTTCTAGTTTACTAAGAGTATACTTTTTTTTTTAAGAGTATACTTTTGAATTACTTTTTATTTTCATATTGTCTGGTATTCAATTCACAAACTGCCTTAGTTCACATTCAAATGTTATTATTTTATCAGAAATGTTAACCCTGTTTAAGCGGAAATTTACAAAAATCCGTGCTCATAGTTGGCTTACGTAAAGCACTCCCAGCAAGAACAGAGTAATAACTTTAGAAAGTCAAGTGTTTACTCCGCAAACAGAATCGACATGTCTTGGGGATCTGCCGGAAGAAGGAATTTAAAAAAAAAATTTTATCTGCCAGTGAGTACCCTGGTTTAGAAGGTGGAGTTTCTGGTGCTTGCCCAGAAGGGAGGCAGCGGGCAGGTGCAAAAATAGGGCATTGTTATGGTAGTGAGTTCATTGTCCTTACACAAGCTGACGAAATAACAATACATTTGCGCAGAGTTCCTCTGCTTCATCCTTCTTTTGTTCTCTTGGGCAGCAAGGTTAGGCTAATGAGCAGGACTCTTTCTGCTATTTTTATAATAATTTTTCAAAAGTAGGCTATAAATGTCACACAAAAATTCCAGGAGTGCCCCATTTGCTATTTCAAGTTGCTGTAATGTGCTACACTATGAAATATAGCTAATAAACATGTTTGTCCATGTTAACAGAAAAGTAGTAACAACTCTTTCCACCTTAAAAAAATTTTATTAACCTCTATTACTACAAATATGTAGAATTGATTTTTTAATTAAGAGAAAGGGATATCTTGGTGTATCCAAAATTAAAATTTGGTGTACTGAGTGTATTCAGTACATCAAATAAAAAGGTGAAACAGCCAAAGAAAGCATTCCATACATCACAATATAGTTTTGAACAGAGCTGGTTTTTGCAGAAAAGTGATTTAAATCCTAGTTTCATTGTCTTTATTGGAAACTATGAAGTTCATTCTTATGGGAGTGTCTCTTGGCAGGGTGTGAGGCGTGCGGTTTTTCTTTTGGCTTCTGCATCAACTTCAATTTTCAGTTTATTCTATAAGGTTATTGTTAGTAAATCAGGAATTGATTTAGTCAGTCTCTAAGCCAGAGTAGGTCAGTACTAAAATATGTTTTGATGAAAGTATGGAAAGAGTATATAGCCATATGTGTTTTATTTTTAGATTTTTTTAATTACAGAATTAATTATTTGAATGTAAATTACCTATATGTTCAAGTACATCTTATGGAAAGTGAAAGCAGGCTCTTCAGAGAGGATGTAGCCAATCTGGCTTTCTGTTTCTGATTAACTATTAAAACATCAAAGTAAAACCAGATGGGCCAGTTGCATATTGGTACCTGTGAAGGTTGTCCAAATAAAAATAAGGTTTTTAAAAAATTTTTCTGCTGTAATCAGTGTTTGCTGATTCAACAAAGATTTGTGCCTGTTTCTTTGTTAAGCATTGGGAATTCGAAGTTGAAAAGATTCTTACTTTCAAGGAGCTGATAGTCTAGTAGGAAGAGATAGAAAAACAGTAAGACAGTGTATACAAGTGTATTTGGAACAGAAAGGAATCCCAAAGTTGTCTCGGGGCTGTTGGGAAAGGTACTTGGAAGACTCTGGGTTAACGGTCATTTTATTCTTAGACCTTAACAAAAAGTAAATAATAGGATTCACTTGTTGATCGACCACTGTGTGCCAGGCCTTCTGCTGGTAGTAGGTATACATGTATATAATATGTACACGTTCATGTAATAGGTGTATGCACATATGTGTATGTACATACACAGTATACACGCACATGTACAGACATATACATGAGGAACAGGGGAGATGCCCTCATGGAGGTCGATCCAGCAGGAAGAGTTAGGCAGTTTACAAGCAATGACTCATTATCACAGGGACACAATTTAGACTGGGGAAGCGGGTGGAAAGGGCAGGGACTACCCGAGGTAGTGACTGTTTGAGACAGAAAAATGAGAGGGAGAAAACCAGTATGAAAAAGGGGCAGGGGGAGAAATTTCTCGCAGCGGTAAAGAAATTGGCAGGTGTGAAACAACTGAAAGGCAGCCTATGTGGCCAGATGGTGGCGAGGCTGGAGCTGCCGCAGAAGCCAGACCCAGAAGGCCTTACGGAGAATTAGAAAGAGTTTGGATTTCATTTGTACTGCAGGGAAGGCCGACAAAGGGTTTTGAGTAGCGGGGTGTGTGTGGGGGGTAACATCTGATCCATAGTTTGGAAAGATGACTCTTACTGGGTATGTGGGAAAATGAGTGTTGTTTTCTGGCTAGGTATGTGGAAAACGGACAGTAGGAAGGGTTGGGTAAGAGCCGAGGCCAGATAGGGAACGGGACTGGGATGGGGACAAGTGAAAATGGATCCCAGGGGTATTTTGGAAGCAGAATTAACAAAATTTGGAGTAATTAGATATTGGAGAGAGTGGTCAGCTTTGTCCTCTTCTCAGAAATGTAAAGATTGAAATATGTCCATTGGAATTGGCAACATGTGAACCGTTGGCGACCAAGAGAAGAGCAGCTTTGGTAGAGTGAAGGGGGCATAAGCCATGTTGTACACGTTGTTAATTCTCACAGCAGCCGTAGTGTCCTTGTCCCTGTTGTATGAATTTGAGAGAGTTTAAAGTAACTTTCCAGAATTACCCAGCTAGAGACTTGTGAAGCAGGCATTTGAACATTGTCTTCTTGACCCCAGAGGCTGTGCTCTGTGTACTGGGTTAGGCTGCTTGATAGACAGATGGTGCTCGTAGAGGACACCCTGTGTTCCCTCTCCTGTGATTTTTTTTTTTTTCTTGCGGTACGCGGGCCTCTCACCGCTGTGGCCTCTCCCGTTGCAGAGCACAGGCTCCGGACGCGCAGGCTCAGCGGCCATGGCTCACAGGCCAAGCCGCTCCGCGCCATGTGGGATCTTCCCGGACCGGGGCACGAACCCGCGTCCCCTGCATCGGCAGGCGGACTCTCAACCACTGCGCCACCAGGGAGGCCCTCTCCTGTGATTCTGATTTGGGCGTCTCCACTGACTCATGATGTTGAGCAGCTTTTCACGTGTTTATTAGCCATTCATGTATCTTCTTTGGTTAAATGACTACCGAAATATTTTGCCCATTTCTTAATTATGTTGTCTTATTGAGTTGCAAGAGTTCTGTATTTTGGATACAAGCTCTTTATCAGATGTGTGATTTGCCAATTTTCTCTTCCAGTTTGTGGTTGTTCATTTTCTCATTTGTATATTTTGAAGCACAAAAGTTTTTAATTTTGGTGAAATCCATTTTATCAAAAATTTTTTTAATGAATTGTGCTTTTGTCATATCCAGGAACTCTTTGCCTAATTCAAGGCCATGGAGACTTTCTCCTTTTCTCTTCTAGAAGTTTTATCATAAGGGTGGGTTTCACTTAATTGTGGAGATCATGGAATCCTTCTGTGAGGAAGTGGAACTTAAGCTGAGATCTGGAAGCTGAGTAGGAGCTAAAAGGGGAGGGAAGAGATTATGTTCAGAGGAAAGAGCACGTGCAAAGCTCAAGGCTAGTGGGATTATGTCAAGTTTGAAGAGGTAGAAGGAAGGAGACAATTCGAGCTGGGGGCAGTGAGTGCAGGTGGTGGTACATGATGAGACTGGAGAGGTGACGGGATCATTTAGGCCATGTGAAGCAGTCCTTCTAAGAGCACTGGAGTTCGGGAGGGTTTTATTAGGCAGGGCGTGACATGACCAGGTTTGCTATGCAGATGAGTCACTCTGGCTACTATGCAGACATGGATTGGAAGAGGGCCGGTGTGGATCTGGATTGACCAGCTAGGAGGCTGTTGACCAGTTAGTGAGAGATAATGGAAGCTTAGGCCCAAGGGAAATGTGAAAATTAGGACGATTAGGGACATTTGAGGGCTTACCTGCCTTGAATTCTGCATGGTCAAGCTTCCAACCTGGAGGTTATAATAAGGGTGAATAAGCCAGTGTCTGTGGCTTCCAGTCTGTTCCCTAGCAGACACCTCTTTTTGGTTCTGTTCATTGGATTTTCTTTACCAAAAGGAGATGGTCCTAATAGCCCACACACAGCAATTGAGTTTAAACATCTTCACTGCTTTCATCCTACTTCACAAGACTTAGGAAAAAAATTAAAAGCAAGTTAGTTACTCATTCATACATCCACTTCATTAAAAAAAAAAAAAGTAAGTACTTATTTTATGCTACACACATAGAAGAGCAAGTACCTTTGTTGTAGAAAAGTGGCTTATAATCTAGGGTCAAATAGTCTCAGATGGACCCCCCTACTGTTAATTCAGGAAGTTATCAGGGGAAATGTAACTGAGTCTGGTTAATATGAGAGAACAATGACAGTGCCACAGACTGTGAGCTGTAACCCACTAATTCAACAAAAGATGATTGTGAGACATTTTCAAGCACCACAGTATCAACTTCAACTCTGAGCTTTTATTTTAGTTCTGAAATATGAAATGTGGAAGAATCTTTTCTGCGATTTTCCCAGAGTATCCTTTAATTGACTCAGTGAATTAATAGTAGCAAATTATGATTTCTCAAAGGGATTACAAAAAATCGAATTCATTTTATCTTTCAAAATACAACAGAAAGGGCTTCCCTGGTGGCGCAGTGGTTGAGAGTCCGCCTGCCGATGCAGGGAACACGGGTTCGTGCCCCGGTCCGGGAAGATCCCACATGGCGCTGAGCGGCTTGGCCCGTGAGCCATGGCCGCTGAGCCTGCGCGTCCGGAGCCTGTGCTCCGCAACTGGAGAGGCCACAATAGTGAGAGGCCCGCGTACCGCAAAAACAAAACAAAACAAAACAGAAAGTGCTAGGATTTCTAGACTAATGGTAAGAAGTATCTTGCTCAGAAAACTAAAACATGTATTTTTCATAGTGCTTTCCATTCTGTCTGTGAAATTGATACCCGGGAACATATTTCCTCTTCTACAATTTTCTGAAGTATACAGAGAATCGAAGGTTTCTCTTGACTTTGGGTATAGAGAAAGAGAGGTAATGAAATGCTGATATAAAGGAAGAATGACAACATGCTATTGAAATCCCTCTGCAGGAACATTTTAGCTGCTTACTGTCATAAGTGGTAAATGTAGGACCTTTTTGACCATCAAAATTAAGAGATTCTAGGAAATGGGAAAATATTTCATCTCTCGTGTGCATACCCATGATCATAAATGGAAGGAATTAGGCTTAGGATGGGTAAGGGTGAAAACAGAAAGGACACAAGGAATTCACTGTCAGATTCTGGGGCTTCTTCTAAGGGACACACCTATGTGTTTTTGTTTTTTTTAATAGCTCTTTTTTTTTTTTTTTTTTTAGATGTTGGAGGTAGGAGTTTTAGTAATTTATTTATTTATTTTTGCTGTGTTGGGTCTTCGTTTCAGTGCGAGGGCTTTCTCTAGTTGTGGCAAGCGGGGGCCACTCTTCATCGCGGTGCGCGGGCCTCCCACTATCGCGGCCTCTCTTGCTGCGGAGCACAGGCTCCAGACGCAGGCTCAGTAGTTGTGGCTCACAGGCCCAGCTGCTCCGTGGCATGTGGGATCCTCCCAGACCAGGGCTCGAACCCGTGTCCCCTGCATCGGCAGGCAGATTCTCAACCACTGCGCCACCAGGGAAGCCCCCACCTATGTTTTTATAAGCAAATTTAAGAACTGGCGAAGCTGCCTGAGCCAAAAAGGCAGAGCTACCTGTTGCCAAGAGCATTGCCATTAATTGCCTTGACCATGGAGAATAAGAAGTTCCTCTGCATACAAGGGAAGGTAGATAGAGGACAGTGAAAGGCCTGAACAATTTGTGCCAAAATGCTTATCAGATCACTTCTGTCTCTGGAGTACTGTGTGGTTCTGTCTTACCTGAATTTAAAACAGAACATACATCATCTTACATAATATGAAGTTTGTGTCTTTAAGGGTTTAAAAATCTTGTATCTTTATCTAGGACCTTAGTTTATATGCTCACATATTCAGAGGACATGGGAACATAGGGCTGTTTCCCTGGTATGTTACAAACCATCTCATACAGTCGACTCAACTTGTTTTACTATAGTTTTAGGCAGACTTTTTCATAAGATGGCAAGCGTTTGGGTTTTTTGTTTGTTTTCTGTTTTTCTCTCCTGCTCGTGATCTTACACGAAAACACAAAGTGATAAAATGAAAATAATTCTGTTTGGCTTAAACTCTTTTCCTGGGTGGGTGTTTCTTGAATGCTGTGCCTTCTTACTCCCACCCTGTAATTAGTCATCGATTTGCTATTTTCACAGTCATTCTTCAGTTCCTATTTTGTGCCTAGAACAGGGAAAGACCACACAAAGTTGCCTAAGAAAACAACTTATTTCTCTGTATTGGATTGGTGGGCAAGCCTTCATTCTAAGGAATATTGACATTTTGTGGAGAGTTCATGGAAAGGACGCTGTCATGTCACATCCCAGTTTCAAAACACCATGGGTCTGGTTTTAGGAGTGGTAGCTCAACTTATAGACTTTCCTTGCAACAGAGTAGGCTTCTTATCTATCTTGCTGCTGTTTTAAGTACATATCATTGAGTACATATAAGGGATTTCCCATAATCTCGTGCGTGTATTGAACCCTTCATTGAAAGGATAAATATCCTAACAGGTTGTCTGCTTCTGGATAAACTCAATACTCCTTCAGTTTCTCTGCCTACTTTCAGTTGTCAACCCCAAGGAAAAGTTCATCGCATTGTTTTGTAAATACGAATTTTGGGAAGTGATTCAGAGGCTATATTTTGTTGATCATTTGGGAGTGGCGTTATGTTTGGAATGCCATTTTTAATGCTTTACAGGTTTCTTGGCCAACTTTTCCGTAGTCCTTGGGTAATGGCATGTTTGTATTAAAGTGCATCTTGTTAAGCTCAGGTGTTTTTGAGTGTGTACTACACTGATTTTATGGACCAATTTGACATTGTCCACTGCCAGCCCCTGAAAGCCAGTTGCAGCCACGTCCTGCTCCCACTGTTAGCCTTGGCGATGGTACATGTTTGTTCTCAGCGCATGCAATGGCGTGCCAGTGTTCCCCTTCAGCTGCGCTGCTGTTTCCTGAGCGGCTGTGTCTGTCTGTCTGTCTTCTGCATGACTGCATCTTGAACACCTGGCCTGCTGTGACTGCCTCCTGCACCTCTGCAGTCGAGCAGCCGGTGGGAAGCCTGCTACCACCCACCTGTACGTGGTGCCCCTGCTCCTGGATGTGTGGTATCGACTGTGCAGCCCCCGTGCCAGGGTGGTCACCAGGTCATTCACCAGACCCTCGCTGAGCACGTGGCAGGCGCTGAGGCTGCCGGGCTGAAAGTGTAGGGGAGGAAAACTTTCTCCTCCACCTCTTAGGTTTAGTGCCTATGCCCTGAACATTAAATTGACAAAAGACAGATTTTTTATTTGAGGGCAATATTTTAATTTTTGTGTACACATGGAGGCCTTCATAGAAAAAAAGCGAAGACCCAGAGCAGCCGTTAGACCCGGGGGTTTATATAGCATTTTAACAAGGGTGATAAGTTGTGAAGATATAACTAGACAAGGAGGGAGAGTTCAGGCTTCTAGGGGTGGTAGACTGTGGGAAGGTGAGTATATGGGGACCTAATGGGAGAAGGGGGTCACTGAGTGACGTTTGTTACACGGACTCAGGCTGCTGCCTTCTCTGTTGATGCATCGTCTCCTCTGCCTGGTAGGGGAGAGGGAGACAACTTTACAAACGTAAATTTATATTTCCTTTACAAAGGGAAATTTATACCCTGCTTTCAGACAGAGAGGGGAAGGCCAAAGAGCTTTTCCCATTTCTGCTGTTTCTATATTGCCTTCAGCTCAAAATAATCCTCAGACCAAAGTGGCATATTTTGGGGTGGCATATCCCGATCCCTTTAAAAGACCTCATGTCTGCCCTCGAGGAATCTAGTGTCTGGTGGAGGAACAGAGGGTGAGCATGTGGCAGCAGTGACACTTACCTGTTGCAGTGGGAGGGTGGCGGAGAGAGAGCCGAAAGCTCCCTGCATTTGTCAGAGGGGGCAGCGTTGAGCTGAGACCCGGAGGACGAGCAGAGGTTGGCCGAGTGCAGGCCTCTGGGCCAAGGGCAGCGCAGTCACAGTCAAGGGCAGGGGAGAGCGCGGGGCTTATTTGGAGCCCTAGGGTGTCGGCTGTAAGTCATGTGTAACTGGGAAAGCGGTTTCTCAGCGACACCTCCTGAATAGTGGTCTAGTTTCCAGGCTGTTCTTGCAAAAGTCCTCACTGTCCATAATGTAGTTAAAGAGCCAGGAGAAAACAGGAAGAACAGAGGGTAAAATAATCTCTGAACACCATCTTGAATCAGGAATAGTGTGTCTTTGACATTTCATACTTGTCTTTTTCACTTTCTGGTTCCTCTTTCTGCTGGGCCTTAATTACCCTCATGGCCAAAAGTCCCTACTGAGGCCTCCACCACAGCTGCCCTCTCCCCCTTTCTTCAAAATCGTCTACCTTTCTACCCATTTCTCCCCATATCTAGCATCTATATCTATTTTGAATGTTGCAGTTTTCTAAAAGCTCCCAAATAGAGTATTCTCGATTTGCTTAAAAGAGAAATGTAAAATATGTAAATCTCTAATGGTGAAATTTCAGGAAGTAGTTCAAAGGGAAGTGAGGAGTTCGGTCTACTCCAGAGGCTGCCCCATGTGTTGATGTGTTGCTCTCCCGCTGGTCCCTTCTTCATGTAACTTCTTCCTCTGGACTCAGGGATCTCCTCAGGGACCATCTCCTGCCATCCCTGCTGGCTAGTACCACCAGCCTGTCTGGGAAGCACAGAATCCATGTCTCATCCCCACCCTGTTAGCTGGCAGCGAGGGACTTATGGTAGGAGGAGGGAGGGGACCAAGGCAGCCATTCATAGTACTAATTTATTCATAAGTCACTCATTCATAAGCTTCCAGCAGCTTGTAATTGAAAGTGATAAATCCCCATTTCTAAAATATTTTCTGGAAATAATGTGGTATGATCGGCTTTCAAGCATGTTGAGATTTGACTGTCACTGAACCTTCTAGAAGCAGAATGTTTCCAACCTGTGGCATGAGGACATTTATAGCGAGAGGCTCTTGCATCTAGAAGCATGTTGAGCTGTGGGTTCTGTGTGATAAATACAGTTGAAATATATGCAGTATTCTGTTGCAAATGTGTGTAAATGTGCAGAATAAAATTCAAAGTCATTTTTAAAAGCGCTACGGAACTCAATAGATTTCTGTTGTCATGTATTTTCTCAGTAAATTGTCAGTAAAAGTACACCCACTCTTAAACCTGAAAAGGTTTGAGACCATTGTTCTAGATTGCAATTTTTGGACTACTTAATTTGAAATCAAGGCAGCATAAGTAAAAACGTTTCCGAAGGTAATTGTTTTGAGTATTATTGAGTGTTCTTCAGTGATATTTAAAGTCTAAAGAAATCTAACATCTGAATTATTCTATCGGCATAGAGAATCATTATGCTAATGCGTGATCTTAAGCTGAACATAATTTTGATCTCACAGCATCCCACTGGTGGAGTGTGGGAAGCTGCCTGTGTAACCAGGGGGTTCTCTCCCCTGTGGACAGGACACTTCCTGAGGGGGACTTGGGATTGGCCCACAGGAGCTGGCTCCCGGTGGTGTGACTTGCCCAGTCATGGGGCGGAGCCCCTCCCAAAAACTTCCTCTCTTAGCTTTGTTCCTTGAGCTTTAAAGGCCTTTGGATTCTACCGTGTCCTTTTGAAATGCAGATGTCCTTTCAGGGAGATACTAAACCTAAAAACACAGCATCTTGGCTCTGAATTGCTGGAAGGATCTTGTCCTCTAAAAACTTTTCACAGACTTTAGTCAACAGCTAGCTGAGTAAAAAGGCTGGTGGGAAAGATAACACAAGCTAATGAGGGCAGGAAAACTAGCTCCAGGAGAGGAGGCCAGGTAGCCACGGAGACCCCGGGGAGCAGGGGGGGCGCCACCCGGGGACCGCCACCTCCTCCTCTCGTGGTGCCCACGCCAGCTGCGTCTTGTGGATCTCCAGATTCAGATCCCCCTTAAAAAGAAGAATATCATTTGTTCAGATAGAAATGCTCAAATTGTAGACCTGCAGATGGCATTCCTTCAACACCTTCTTTGGGGTCACACATAAAATAGAAAGTGGTGTTACCTCTGATTGCATTTTATTTTTGATGTGACTCAAGAAAGCAACCAAAGCGTAAGTTTATTTCCCCATATACTGATAGTGAGACTCACCTCAGGGGCAGCTGTCAGAATTGGCCCACATTTGTCAACTTGTTGCTTGTCCCTGGATGAGGAAGATACAGAAATATAAATTTTATATAGTTAATGAAAATTTAAATTTAGTATCTATATCTGTAATGTTTTACTCATGACTTAAAAAAACCGTAGGCTTCAACACCAGGCCCAATCACCACCACCAAGTTTGGTTTTGTTTTAATTAACATTGTCTCATTTTCAGATGTACTGAGACCTTATTGTCTTCTTTCTCTTTTTGCCCCCTCCTCCAAATTTCCTTAGACAGGCATCTGAGTCTAGTTTTTGGAGATTTCTCAAAATTTTCTTATAATATAGCAGCCAGTCTACATCACTGTTATCATAGATATGAGAACTGTTACTTGAGAAAATTCCAGTGACACTACTTTCGTACTGAAATTCAAATGTTAGGAGCAAGGGAGTGATTTTGGTTTTTGTGTTCTTTAGTTTTCTGTTTGCAAAAAAGTCATTCCTTCCTTACAATTGTTAGAAGTGGGAAGAACTTGTTTTCTTTTGTTGTGAAAGTTTAGAATTTCGGAATAGAAAATACTGATGTGAAACCTAGGTGTGATCTGTCTTAATCCATGAACAGATTCTGTTTAACAGCTGGGAATCCAGAGCAGGTTAAGGTTCTCACTTGTTTAATTATGTGATTACTTCTGCTGCATAATGAGCATATACCAGGTTTTCAAGGTTGAGAAGTTTGTTTAAACGTTTTATTTGCCATTTAAACCATTGTTATTTGCTGTTTAGTCTGTCCAAGATTACCAATTTTCAAAGCAGTAGAATGTATTATAAAATTTTTTTAATACTTCAGAAAGGTCTTTAAAATCTCTTAATGTCTTAGGTTATCATTGTGATTAACTGCTTATATTAATGAAGCTCAAAAATGTTGATTAATGGAAATTTCTGGTTGTAAAAGTTCCAGGTAACACTGTATTGCTATAAAGTAGTCTATTTTAAATCATGAACAAATAAGCTATAAGGAGTTAATAGGCATGTAGTAAATATGCTTATTAAATGTATTGAATAAATTAAATTTGTGAATGATATTACATAAGAATAAGTGAATAAAGAAGTACATTCATACATTGAACTTTTTTTTTTTTTTTTTTTTTGCGGTATGCGGGCCTCTCACTGTTGTGGCCTCTCCTGTTGCGGAGCACAGGCTCCGGACGCGCAAGCTCAGCAGCCGTGGCTCACGGGCCCAGCCGCTCCGCGGCACGTGAGATCCTCCCGGACCGGGGCACGAACCCGTGTCCCCTGAATTGGCAGGCGGACTCTCAACCACTGCGCCACCAGGGAAGCCCATATACACTGAACATTTTAACAGAAGGAATTTTTTTTTTATAACCACCCAAAACAATAAAGTATTAGTTGGATATGTCAAAATACATATTTATTATGATTATTGGGGAATGAAAATATATTTTGTGTGTTTATAGAACCTTATGCTTATTTGAATTTTTAATTCTAAAGCTATATAACATTACAAAAAATTTATACCATTGAGGGCCAACTACCATCCACAGTCTCACTGTATTAATGAAACTGATTTTTCAGGAGTGCTTTACCAGCCCTTTTTCATGTGATAAGTTACACATATTTGTCTTTTTATTCTTCTTTTACTTAATATCTGATGTCTTCACCATGTTTGTTGTTGGCTACATGATGGCTCATCAAGTGGCCGAGTCATTTAATACAGAAATGAGCTTCTTTAGGTAGGTAGTAGCTCTTTTATTCTTTTGGATTATGTCCTTAGCGTGTATCTTCAGATGCGGTATCACTAGGTGAAAGTATGTTAGAGATTTTTAAAATCAGCTTGCTTTCTAAGAGTCTTTTTAACAATTTATGCAAACATTAGTAATGAAAGCATCTCACCTCACTCTTGTTAGCATTGTTTTTATATTGGCCAATGTGTAACTGGACAAAAATGGTACTTCAGTTTTAATAACATATAGGGCTGAACAATTTTTGGCTTCTGTGAACTGTTTTTTCTATTGAAAATATTTTATTGGTGTCGATTTTTTTTTCTTTTTCTTTTTTCTTTTTCTTTTTTTTATTTACTGTGGTAAAAATAATGATCTTTTGCTACTTGTGGCAATTCTTTTTCCTCAATCTGTTGTTTCCCTTTTTATTATATTTCTTTTTTAATATCCAAGAGTGTTTACTGTTCATGTTACACAGTATCTGTTGATCCTTGATAATTTCTTCTATAGTGTGTAAGACCCCTTATTAGTAACTTTAAAGGTTTAATTTGGTTTTCTTTCTCCATATATCATTTTTGGTTTTCAGTTATTTAATTTATCCTGTATGCCTCTAAATTGATTTTATAAATGGCCAACTAGATTTCACAGTGCCACTTATTACAAATTTCTTTACTTTCTCCTTTGTTTCTGATATATCCTTTATTATATTTGTTTAGCATATGATTTATTTATATTTGTTTAGCATATGATCACATCTCTTTTAGGGATTTTCCACTTCAATGATCCACCCATCTCTTTTTGTTTTACGTAATGTTGGTGGTTTTTAAAAATTATTTATTTATCTTGTCTGCGCTGGATCTTCGTTGCTGCGTGTGGGTTCTTCAGTTGCGGCATGCAGAATCTTTTTTTTTTTACCTGTGGCATGTGGAATCTTTAGTTGCGGCATGCATAATCTTTAGTTGCAGCATGCAGCCTCTTAGTTGCAGCATCCGTGTGAGATCTAGTTCCCTGACCAGGGATTGAACCCAGGCCCCCTGCATTGGGAGTGCGGAGGCTTAGCTACTGGACCACCAGGGAAGTCACTCCATAATGTTTAAATTGTTGTTTTGTGAAGTGTTTTAATATCTGGTGGGGCTAGGCTTCTCCTCACCTCTCACCACCTTTTAAAAAAATACATGATCAAGTTTTGATTTCAGAATTACTACGAAAAATCCATTAGATAGCTTTTGATTCTTAACAATTTCATTTCCTGTGTTAATTTCTATAACATGTATAATTTTTAAATCAGATTATTCATTTCATTGATGCTTCCAAATGTGTTATAGCATGTATTTGGGCATGATAGTTAGTACAGGGGAGGAAAAAATGTTTTCCTCGATCCTCTTAGGGTCCTTGGCTAGGTCTGACAATTAAAATGACAGAGATTAACAGGAGAAAAGTGTACAGATTTATTTAATGTTAACTTTTACGTTAACACGGGGGCCTTCATAAGGAAATGAAGACCCAAAGAAAGAGTTAAGCTTGAGTGTTTTAAGCCAGGTTTGAGGAAGAGCGGACGTTCATGGAGAAATGTCATTAGGACAAAGGCCCTGAGGTAAGGGTAGTGAACTGGAGGAGACTTAGCCAGGTCAGCATGTTGCACTCATATCTGTGTCCCTCCGTCTTGGGGATAAGGATGCTCCTGTCCTCTGGGTACAGGGAGGGCACCTTCCACAGGAGGGTCTTAGGACCTGCTTCAGGGGAGAAGAGCAAGGGGCAGGTCAGAGTGAGCTTCCTGCTTCTGCCATTTCCTCAAACTCCTTCAGCTGAAAATATCAATATGCCAAGTCCAGGACCCCATCACCAGTCACTTATTTTCACATCTCTTCTGCCTCCGTCGGCATACCTTCTCTGCCATATATCTAACTCTGGGTATATGTATTTTTTTCTTCTCTTAATTTTTATTTGACAGAGTTTGTCTATTAGTTTTAAATACATATGTAATTTTATATTGATTACATTAATGTAAACCCCTCCACGTTGTCTCTGCAAATGGTGAGGATGAGGACCTCCCCCTTGGCTGCATCTGGGTTCAGGACAAAGAACAGATGGTCACAACATTTTTGTCTCCTGCTGTATGAAGCCCGCAGGCCATGAGCCAGGGACTGGTAAGGGATTCCACAGAATGGGATCCAGCGCTTTTCTGACCCTAGAGTTACTTGTCTCTCATCAGTGAACATGACTACACGTCCTGCTTGTTTATGATTATATGCTTTGGCGGCTGCTGGAGCGTTTCCTTGTTAGATGATCTTGTAAATATTTTAAAGAGAGTTTAGGAGAGGACGTTTCTGTTATTTCCATGAATTGTGCCAACTTCCCCATCTTATATTTATTCTTTTCCATTATATAAATATTTGTACAAAGTAAAAATTTGAATGAAGTGGATGCGCAGAAACAGTTCGTTAAGAGCTGTGGTTCTCAAAGTCTGGTCCTTGGACAACAGCATCAGCATCACCCTGGAACTGGGTAGAAATGTGAATCCTCTGACCCTGCCAGTTACTGAATTGGTAGCTCTGGGCATGGGGCCCAGTGATCCAGCCACCTCTGTGTCACCAGCCCTCGAATTGATTTCGATGACACTAAGGGCCTGCTATCTCCATAACCCCTTTGAATGAACTCCGTAAGAGTTGATCTTCATACTGAGACACAAGCAGCTGGTTTGTACTTCTTTTTCTAGAATGTTGAATGTACTAACAAAAACAACGACAACAAACTTCGGAGTTTGGAAGGATTCCTGTAGCAATCTAAACCCTTCCCATTTTCCCCCCAAATTTTGTTGTTAAGTAGATCAGTACTCTAAGTAAAATTAAGGAAAATGTCAGGACTTTAAAATTCTAGGAAATTGGGCTAAATATTCGTAACACAGAGCTTCTAGCCTGGAGTTTTTTAAATCTTACAAGAAAAAATTGGAAACCATCCAAAGAATGGGATAACATGGCATACGCTTGATATCTAACACAGCAATTTCACATACTGTTTCTGTAAAACGTATCCTTTGTAACATATCATGGACTAGCCCTTTGCAGTGGAGTTGAACCACCCCTTTAAACTGACATCTTACCCATCTAGGTCTTTGTCGACCCCGGCAAGAAGTACAGCCGTCGTGACGCTACCTAGACTCACTTCAGGCCACGGGCCCTCCAGTCTGACCCCCGCCGTGACGTTGGAACAGGTTCATAACTCGTGAAGCCTCTGGCCACAGTTTGAGTGCACTTCTCACTTACCCATTAATCTTAAGCTTTTTGTTCTCATCATTCTTTAAGCAGTAAAATGACCAGGAAGATAAATGCAAACGTACCCTCAGCATTTTGTTAATAGTTGAATCTGATTTTCTTGAAAAGTTACTGTCAAATTCAAAAGGTCCTAAATCCTTTACTGCTAATCTGATTTTCATTTTATCTTACCAAAAAAAAAAAAGAAAAAAAGACAGGATTCAGGAGACCTCTTCCTGCCCCAGTCAAAAGGAAGTAAAAATAGAATTATAGCATTTAAGAGCTGGATGTGACTTTCTTATGGATATCATCCAACCCCACCCCCACCCCCGCTTCCTAACTGATGGGAAACTGGAGGCGTGGCGAGGTGAGTGGTGTGGCTCAGAGACCAGCAGCCTCATCAGGGGCTTCTAAGCTGCCTTGCTCCTCCCGCAGAAGATAAGGTACAGTTGAGCATTTCTGTCTTACTGCTTTGGGCAAACCTTGTACATGTCGTGTTTCTGCAGTGTCTATTTTGCTAGTACTCTAGATAGTGGTCATTTCCTTCAGGGTAATTGATAGAAATTTTTTAAGTGTTCCAAAAGTTTAGATATTAGAATAGTGTTTGTTTCCTGTGACATGGGTTTAGGAAACAGCTGTTCCAGTAGCTACTCTAAATGAACTTTGTAGAGTCTCCTTAGGAGTTGCCATGAGTTGTTGTCTAAAGGAGTTATTTATTCTGTCTGTCTGCAAAACCTGCCATTATTCTAAACTACTACATTTTAGGTAAGAAGTATCCTTTATTAGTTGCATGTAGAAGCAGTAAGTACCTTTTGGCTTTTGATAAGTGTGTGTGCGTGCATGCGTCCGTGTGTGTTGGAGGGGGCTGAAGAGGAGCTCCGTAAAGAGCCATTTAACCTTCTGTTAAAACATGTCTTGACTTTAACATGCACAGAATTTTTTTTTCCAAAGACCAATTCTGAGGAATTAAGGGAAGGGCTCTATAATACTTTCGAATACTCATAGAAATAATGTATGGTATAAAATAATTGTAAACCTGTCTTGGAAACTAATTGTTGATGAAGGCTAGACAAAACTTTTAAAAACTGTAGAAACATAGGGCACAGAAGTTGGTATTTTAAATGAATGTTTAAAACCTACAATTCTAGGACAGTATTAATTAAAGGTCTTTTTTTTTTTGTCCTCCCTGAAACAATTTGCATTCATTTTTTAAGGCGGGGCAGGAGGTTGGGGAGACTTTAAAAATGGTTGAGTGTGCCTTATTTTGAAAACTAATTTGAGATAGGAATAAAAGGTGACTGTTAAATGGTAAAAATACAGAGTAGGTGGGTTTTAAAAATGGAAGGAAATCTTGTATATTTTGTCACTAACAAGTCCTCCGTTCCTGTATAGAATTTTTCTAAAATTAAATATATTTTCCTACTTAAATCATAGCAATTATTGGAAATATTTAAGAGGAAGTTAAAACTTGTTTCTAACAGACACATACTCTGGGGAAAAGGAGGAGGGAAGGAAACAGATTCTGTATCACAGTTATTAAGTAGGTCTCACCAAATGGTGGTGAGGAAGGATGTGGAAGAATGAGGTCCTCCATACACTGGTGACAGGGGCCACTCCGGAAAAGAGTTTGGCAGTTCCTTTCAAAACCAAAAAATGCACTTACCACATGACCCAGCAAGTGCATTCTTGGGCATTTACCTCAAATAAATGATTTATTTTCATCCAGAAGCTGGTACACAAATGTTCATAGCAATTTTACTCACAGTATCCAAAAATTGGAAGCGACCCAGGTGTCCTTCAGTGGGTGACTAGTCAAACTAACTGTGGTCCCTCCACACCGTGGACACAACTCAGCAACAAAAAGAAACAAATTATCAATATGAGCAATTGCTAAGATGAACCTCAAGAATATGCCAAGTGAAAAATGCTAATCTCAGAAGGATATATATATACACCACATGATTTCATTTAGGTAGCATTTGTGTAATAACATGATCACAGATTTGGACTTAGGGAGGGGTAAGAGTGGAGGAAGGGGGAGGGGATGGTTACCAGAGGGCAACCGGAGGAGCCTTGTGGTAACAGTAATGTTGAACATCCTGATTGCGGTTGTTACACAAGCCTGCGTGTGTGATGAGCCTGGAGAGAGCTCCCCCGTCCTGTACACACACACACACACACACACACACACACACACACGAGTGCACGCATGACTGGGGAAATCTGAATAAGCTCTGTGGAGTGTACCGGTGTCTGTTTTTTTGGTTTTGATATTGTACTGTAACGGGATAGGATGTTAGCACTGGGGAGACTCGGGATGGGTGTGTGGGACCGCTCTGTTCATTTCTTGACGACATCCTATGAACCTGTAACTATTTCAGAGTAAAAAGTTTAAAAAACAGCAACTTGGGCTTCCCTGGTGGCGCAGTGGTTGAGAGTCCGCCTGCCGATGCAGGGGACACGGGTTCGTGTCCCGGTCCAGGAAGATCCCACATGCCGTGGAGCGGCTGGGCCCATGAGCCATGGCCGCTGAGCCTGCGCGTCTGGAGCCTGTGCTCCGCAACGGGAGAGGCCACAGCAGTGAGAGGCCCACACACCCCAAAAAAAAAAAAAAAAAAAAAAAAACCAGCAACTCTTCCAGTGGTACAAAAAGAGAAAAAAAAAGACTGAATATTGCAATTTCATATGGTTCAAGGAGAAAATAATGTACACCAGATGCTGATGAGCGTACATCAGAATGTTAGTTGTGCTCCTCTGCTTACGATGATTTCAGAGGGATTTTCTCCTTACTATTTGTGCCTTTTTTTTTTTTAATTTATTTTTGGCTGCATAGGGTCTTCATTGCTGCGCGCGGGCTTTCTCTAGTTGCAGCGAGCGGGGGCTATTCTTAGTTGCGGTGCACGGGCTTCTCATTGTGGTGGCTTCTCTTGTTGCGGAGCACAGGCTCTAGGCGCGCAGGCTTCAGTAGTTGTGGCACGTGGGCTCAGTAGTTGTGGCTCGCAGGCTTGAGTACAGGCTCAGTAGCTGTGGCGCACAGGCTTAGTTGCTCCACGGCATGTGGGATCTTCCTGGGCCAGGGCTCCAACCCATGTCCCCCGCATTGGCAGGTGGATTCTTAACCACTGAGCCACCAGGGAAGTCCATGTGCTTTTTTATGATTAAAATTTTTTCCACAATGTACATGCATTGTTCATGCATCAAAAAAAAAACTTTTAAATAAATGGCAAATAATTAGAAGCATAAGAAAAATAATGGGTCCTATTTTTAAAATTCTGTCACAGTGACAGAATTGTGTAGTAATTTAGTGATCATGTAGTTTGACAGCCTGTTGGCAGTTAAATTTTTGTCAGAAAACAGTTTAGGAAGGTACGTGTTTACCTACTTGTATTTAGAAATTTGTTTAGGAATTTACAGAGATTTCACGTTTCTTCCTTGATCATATCATATGCATTTTAGTATCACAAAATTTGTATTCTTGATATAAAAACATCTAAATTGTAAATATTTAAATGATAGATTTAAAATCTATTCTTAGTCTTGCTTATTTATCTTGAATGAAAAATGTTCTCAATCTTTAATATTATGTAGAGATTACCAGAATTTTTCATAGCTCATATTTAATTAAATTTTATTGTTTTCTCTTCTAACATTTTTGGATTAAAGATACTCTCAGTAAGTCCTTTTATGGACAGGTTTGTCCTGGTTTTCCTCACATCATCCGTTTCTTTCTTCCCAGCAGCTCCAGGCTTTTTCAGTCATTCACACCTCACTGTCTTTTATTACTTATCAGCTCTGTTAAAAGGGCTTAGTTGTGGAATAAGTTGAAACTGTTCCTGAAATGAGCCTGATGGATTTTTTTTAATATCTCATATATACCCTTATGCCCCATTAAAACATATAATTGAGAATTGATTATAACATCTTCACTGGTAATGGAATTTTTTTTGTTGTTTTGAGAAATTATCCAATTGAAATTGATAGTGGAGGCTAGAGTGGAAGTTGCAGTCAGATAAAACTTGAGCAATGACCTGGAGTTGAAATAAAGGAGACACAGACCTGGGTTGATAATGGAATTAAATGATTACTCCTGACTCCTGATAGAAAAACTACAGCATCTTTTATCTAATTTTTTGGTGTGTTTGGTTTTTCTTTTTAATCTTAAGGCTATTTGTTGAAGTTCTTTAAAATCTTTGGATTTGTCTGGCTTTCCCTGGTATAATAAATGCCATCTTCGATGGGAACAGTGGGTCATTTTTCCTTATAGAAAATGTTCTATAATTTCTATTTTTCCACAGTCGTTCTCCCAAAGCCAGATGCTCTTAAAACTTATAGATTTGAAATATTCCCTCAGTGTCCTTCCATCATTTCTCCACTCCCAAATGTAGTTGTTTCTTGGCAAAAGGTGAACCGATGATTCCAGAACAAACGGCACAATCAGAACATCCTTGCTCAGGCACGTAGCTGAGGGTGAATCTTCTTAGCTGCTGAGCAGGACAGTTATTTTTAATAACTGCCATGTGCTTTTTTTCATCATTGTCCTGAGTGTACAGCTGGTATAGAGTTAATGTACTTAGTTCTGTGATTCTAGCTTAGAGGTCAGCCCTGAGATGTAAGGGGGGCTCTGAAATAAAGTGGGAAATGACAAAAGGTGCTTGGAAATGTTTCAGATAACTAGTGTGTAACATGTCTTAAAACTTAAAACAGTGATTATTTTCCTTTAAGTCATTTTAAGTTCCCTAACCCAACCGTGTCCCCCCTTTTGTGAGGGCTGGAACATGATTACATTTCATTCCAATGTAAAAAACCTAAGACAAAAACTATAGAACTTATAATTCAGAAACACGAGAATTGAACATGAAGCAGAAGTCTTGAGAAGAATGAAAGTTTTCAAGTTGCATAACTATATATCTCTGTATCTATAGAAAATCTTAGTTCAGTTGAAACAAGATATTCTTTAATGAAAACCCCTTTGATAATTTCTGCATTGATCTTTGTTTGTGAGCTTCCTATTTTGGATTTTTTTTTTTAAGAGTAATTGAACTTCGTTGGAAGTGTGTGAAGCATACTTAATCTATTCTAGGGCTGACTTATTCTAATGCACCTGGCAGTCATGAAGCATTTGATCAGATAGGTGGATGGCTGAAGTGAAATGAATGAAAAGACATCCTATTGAGTGTCCTTTCTCCCTCGTAAAAGTACATGCTCAGTTCCTTGCACGTTTGTGAAGGGCATTGATAGGTGACCCAGTCTGAAGTGTCTGAGTGGGGCTGGAAGAGTTGGGGTGATTCTCAGTGTCGTGCTCATCCTGCTTCATGGTAATATTTCGTATCATTTCCTTTTCCTAATAATAATGCTGGTATTAATATTAGCTGTCAGCTATGGGCAATACTGTGTGCCTGGTGATTCACGTGTTAACCTCATTTAATCCTGCCAACACCCGTATGAAATAAGTTCACCACTCTTGTACAGAGGAGGAAGTTGAGACCCAGAGAGGTTCAGTTAGTTGTGGCTGGTAATAGATATCCTTGCTTGGGTTTCTCGGGAAGCAGAGCCTGAGATGAGGATTTTCCTGAAGGTAGTTTGTGTGAGAGGTGATCCCGGGAAGCAGGGGTGAGGGGGCAAGGAGGAAACGTCGATAAAGGGATGCATTGTTGAAGTCGCTGCTGCGGTTCCACCAGGACCTCTGACAATTGTTCAGAATGGCTCCTAGAATTGTCCATCCAAAGGATGGGAGCCTGGGCATTGATACACTGGCTTCTGTCACCCATTGGGTGAGAGCTGCCTTAATTCCCCAGAACTTCTGGGCTAAGCTGACTTGTAGGTTCCCTGGGATTCAGAGGACACTCTGACCAGCCCCCCCCAAAAGAATAAGAGATGCACCTTGAATTGGGACCTTGTGGGCATACAGATGAGCTCACACAGAGCTACCTTTCAGAAATCAGAGGTAGGCTAAAGGGAGGCGGGATGACGTGCCCGAAGCGTCTAAAGGCATCACGGGGACAGGACCAAGCCCAGACTGCTTCCAAAACCTGTGCTCTTTCCAGACCCTCTCCCTGTGAACAGAGATATGAGATGGGGGGCTGCAAGTCAGGGTGACATGAAAATTCAGAGAACGCACAGTGATTATCACAGTGTGAGAAGACTGCACATCACCATCGCTGTACATGCGGTTACATGTCGTCGGGATGATTTACGTTCCCGTCTGTGTTGCTTTGCTTAATATTAGCATTCCTTGCATATATGAAGATTAGGATACAAGAAGAATATCCGGAATATTCTAAATATTGAGGCTGTAACTGATTTGGGATTAAAAATATACTCCATTATCAAGTTTTTAAGATCTACACGTACAGGATCATGTTGTACCTGGGAGCTGTGACACGAGGTGTTGAGTATTTGTGGAGGGAATGACTAAGGTCGATCATGTGGGACCTCCAAGACTATTGTTCATTGTAAATTCTGGGGATTTTTTTTTGGTTAAAAATCACTTGGTAACACCATGAAGACTTTCTTATTAAGATTTTTAATTTAATTTTTAATAGGTGACGTATAGCATTGTGTAAGTTTAAGGTGTACAACATGTTGACCACTGTGGACTCGCTCACACCTCCATCATGTCACATAATTACCATTTCTTTTTTGTGGTGGGAACATTTAAGATCTAGTCTCATAGAAACTGTGAAGAGTATAATACGATGCTGTTGACTGTGGGCACAGTCATACTCCTCTTCTACCTGCAAGTTTGCGCCCTTGGACCAGCATCTCCCCAGCTCCTCCACCCGCTCTCCCCCTGGTAACCACCACTCTGCTGTTCTATTATGAGTTCAACGTTTTTAGGTTCCACGTATAAGTGAGATCATACAGTATATGTCTGTGTCTGACTTATCTCACGCAGTATAATGTCCTCAAGGCACACCTGTGTTCTCTCACAGCAGGATTTCCTTCTTTCTCGTGGCTGAATAATGTTCCTTTGTGTATATGTACCACATCTTCTTTATCCATTCAGATACTGACAGACACTTAAACTGTTTCCATATGTTGGCTATTGTGAACGATGCTGCAGTGAGCATGGGAGTGCGGATCTCTTTTTGATATCCTGTTTTCATTTCCTTTAGATAAATCCAGAAGTGGAATTAATGGATCATATGTTAGTTCCATTTTTAATTTTTTGAGGAACGTTCATGCTGCTTTCCGAGGTGGCTGCACCAGTTTACAGTCCCGCCAACAGCGCATGAGGGCTCCCTTTCCTCCGCATCCTCACCAACGCTTGTTATCTCTTGGCTTTTGGATGATGGCTGTTCTAACCTGTGATGGGGTTCTCTGCTCAGGGTCTCACAGCCTGGAATCAGGGGTTGACCAGGCTGCAAGGAATCTGTTTTCCAAGCTCGTTCAGGTTGTTGGTGGAGTCCTGGCTCCTGGTGGTGGTAGGACTGAGGTCTCCATTTTCAGGCTGGGCATTCAGCCTGGGGTGGCTTTCAGCTCCTGGACACACCTTCAGTCCTTGTTAGGCCTCTCCATCTTCAAAGCCATGTCAGACCCCTTCTGTGCTCACATCTCTTCTCCTGGAAAAGTCCAGGCCCACCCAGACGACCTCTCTCTCATAAAGTCAGCTGTGCCACAGAGAGTACCCTAATCACGAGTCCTGGGGTCCTGTGGGCTGTGCATCTGGGGGCAGAGTTCCTGGGGGCTGTCTTCAAATCCTGCCCACCGCACCCCGTGAAGAACAAAGGACTGGAGAGTTACAAGTAGATTCAGGACCAGCCCTTGGCCCGTGTACAGGATGAATAGTGGTTGCATCATCTGTGTTCCCCATGCAGCCTGGGGAAGGGGGAGCCGCCAGTGGGCCACATGGGAAGGTAAATGCAGGCTTCTTGTTGGCGGCGAGGCTCAGGCCCATCGTATTGCAGTTCTCCCTGGCGTGACTGACGCAGCCCTCGCTGGAATGTAAAGTTCTTACGTTTCACGTCAGTCCTGGGGTAACATGTCTGTCCCAAATGTTCATACAGCATGTGGCTCAGCAAGGTTAACTGACTCAGCCAGGTGGCTGGTTCACGGACAGCAAAGCCACGACCAGGTGCTCTTCTCACAGACTCCGGTGGCCACGTGCTGGCTCTGCAACCAGCGTCTACTGAGTGCCTCCTGAGGCCGGGCTGGGTGAGGTTAAGGTGGACGGTGGTCACGGTCCTCCAGGAGCCCCGGCTCTCCACCTGTTGTGCTGCAGTCAGGGGGCCAGATGTGAGCCCGTGAGTCGGTATTTATACCCATTCCGGTCTCAGTCCTTTTCCAAACCCTGCCTGACCCCAATTATTCTGTGTCCTTAGCTGAACTCGACGCGGAGCACACCCAGAAGGTCCTGGACATGGAGCAAACCCAGCAAATGAAGCTGAGGGAGCGGCAGAAGTTCTTTGAGGAAGCCTTCCAGCAGGACATGGAGCAGTACCTCTCCACGGGCTACCTGCAGACAGCAGAGAGGCGAGGCAAGTCAGGAGCGGGCCCCGCGCTGTGTGTGGCTAGGGTGCTGCCTCCAGAGCGGGGCTGGGACAGAGGCTCAAAGGGGATGCGTCCTGCCATCTTTGTCTTGCTGTTGCCTCTTCTTGTAGTTCTAGGCTTTTGTTGAAGATATTTAGAAAACATGGAATACATTTTTTTAAAACATTGAAAAGACAAACATTCGCCATAATTCTGTAGCACAGAATCCCTAATCCCTGTTACTATTTTAGGGTGATTCTCTCTTGTGCCTATTTATATAGACTGTACACATATCTGGCTTTGTATCTAACTTTCCTTCATGGTGTATGGGGATCTTTCCCCTACATTATTAAAAATCCTTTGAAAGGGTATGTTTTAAAAGCGGCCTTCATGGTCAGGACATATCCTAACAGTTTCCTAGTTGGACACTTAAGATTCTTTGCCTCTGTAAGTCATGCTGTGATGTACATCTAGATGCATCTGATGGTTCCCAAGAACACGCTGAAGGGCACAGGAGTTGGATTCCAGGCCCCTTCACCAGCCCCTCCTTCCCAGGACCTGGTGCCTGTGGAGGAGTGGTCTGGGCGGGCAGCTGACGTTTTCTCTGTGGCCAGCACAGGAGCAGTGGGCAGTGTGTACAGGCATCCTGGGCTTCCCCGCTTACCTGCCCTCCATCCTCCTGGAAGCCCCTGCTCCTCCCAAACCTCTGTGCTCATTCTTCCTCTTTTGCCTGGCCCTGGCCTTTGCTCTCCGTGCCCTGCCCCTCACGGAAACTGCTCCCAATTTATCTGTTACCCTCCCTCTGTTCCTTCCTTCTCTATGTGCTCCCCAAGGAGAGGTTAAAGAAATCAAAGAATGAGGAAGGAAAAGAATGTAGAGAAAACAGACTAATAGGCGTGACTTAGAATGACTGACGGATGCGTTGACAGTGCTTCTTAAACTGAGGTGGATGGTAGAGATTTGTTCAACTGCTTCATCTCCAGTCAGCTCGCCCTCTGTGTGTCCCACTGACGGAGAGTCTGTCTTCATCTGGGAAAGTCAGACTGCATGTTCCCTCAGAGTACGTTTGCTATTCAGTTTCTTTAATGTTTGGCGCTGGTTATGGAGAGAGCCATCCCTGTTCACTCCAGGGATCTGTGTCATGTTGTGGGCAGCAGCTGAGAGGGACACCACCCTAGTCTGCTTGGGCTGCTATAACAAAACAACACAGACTGGTAGCTTATACACAACAGGGCTGGAGGCTGGAAGTCTGTGGTCAAGGTGCTAGCTGATTTGGTTCCGAGAGGTCTGCATGGTCCTCACTTGACAGGGAGAGCATCAACCCCATCCTCAGGGCCCCACCCTCATGACCTCTAGAATAATCACCTCCCAAAGGCCCACCTCCAGAAACCATGACACTGGGGTTAGGGCTTCACCGTAGGAATTTGGGCAGGTGGGGGGGGCACCCAAACATTTAGTCCATAACACACACACCCTGGCAAATCTGACCCACAGATCTGAGCACAGTGAGACGTTATGCCGAGAGGGCATGGGGAGGTGGGACAGTGAAGAAAAGAGCAGTAGAGACTCTAATGCTTGTTCAGTTTAGTTCAGCAGACATTTCCTGAGCACCTGCTAAGTGCTCAGCAGAGGCAAAGAGAATATGAAAGTGCCTCTTAGGAGAGCCCATCCTCAGGGGATGAGGACACAGCAGAGGCTGCAGCTTCAGAAGTCCCTCTTTGTTGGCCGTGAGCGCACTGAGACAGGGATGGGCTGTTACTGTCAGGTCCTTGTGGCCAGCACAGCCCAGTGCTGGGCAAAGAGAAGGAAGGGCTCGGTCAAGACGTGTTGAACAGATAGCAATTAAGTATTAAGGAATTGAATTTTCATGGTTTCAAGCACCTAAAAAAATGTCCTTCAGGTTTCAAAAAACTGTTGAGCTTTTTTTTTTTCAAGGTAAAAAAGAGTGGCCACACGTACATTGCCAATATGTGTGGTTTTGAAAGCACTGAGGAGGAAAATTGGAGGCCTTAGGCTTTCCAGCTTCCTGCTTCAGCTGGAGCAGAAAAGATGTTCACAAATAACAAACAGACCTCTCCACACAAGGCTGTCCAGGGCCATCCCTTAGACTTCCCAGCCCGGGAGTCACACACCCCTTCCTTACAGCACATTCCTCTCCAAGGATGAACACTCTTTCATTTAGAAGAATCAATCAAAATAAGAATCTCTACAGTGAACATGGTATCTTACACTCATTCCACTAAATCAGAAATAGCAGTCTGAATTTTTCTCACTTTCCAAAGCATCATTTTTTAGTTAAGACAAAGGCATGGAAAGTTTTATCCAGAAAATGATCTAAGGGTGAAGGGACGTCTGTGCCCACTGGGATTGTCGTGAGGCTCGGAACCACAGAGGGGGAGCCTCATGCACTTGAAGGGGAGCGAGGGCAGTGCCCATCGTGCTGAGGAGCAGTGGGGACCTGGGGCCCACGCATGCCCAGCAGCTCCAAGTGCCATTAGGACGTGATGAGGTGTTTTGTAAGACCCTGACGCAGGTTTTCTCTTCCACCTGACAAGACTCCCATTTTCTCAGAAAAATATCTATTGCTTTCACTTTGTTGCTAAGCACCTGGGTATCCTGACAGTGTGTAGTTAGTTGTGACCACATCCCTCACCTTGAAGATGTCCTGTCTGTACCTGTGTGTTCCCACTGTTAGATCTTGGGTTCCTGGCATCTCTGCTGGGCTGGTAGTTGTCAAATCTTGTGTGGCCAGGGGCGCCCCCTGTGCCCTCAGACACTCTGACTCAGCCCCTGGGTGTCCCAGTGCCTGGGGAGGGCAGGAGGATGTTTGGGCTAGTGATAAACCCAGTAGGTCTGGGGTAGGGCCCAAGAATGTGCATTTCCCACAAGTTCCCAGGTGATGCCGAGGCTGCTGGTCTGGGGTCCACGTCTTGAGAACCACTTCTTTAGGGCACACAACAAGGACACAGTCATAGGACAAGCATATCTAATTGTACTGGATTCTGTCACAAATACCCACCCCAGTTTACAGTCTCCCAGAAGCTGTATGTGCATGCTCTACTCACTCCACAGCTTTGTCAACACTTGGTAGTGTCAGATAGTTAAAATTTTTCACAGATTTAGATGTATGAAATGATACTTCATTTTGGCTTTAATCTGCAGTTCCTTGATTGTCCGTTTTTCTACTGGTTGGTTGTCTTCCTTTAGAGTCTTACACTCGTGGTATCGGCCTTTTCTGATGATGTCTGGTGCAGATACCTCCTCTCAATCTGTGGCTTCTCTATTCTACTGTGGCCTTTGCTAAATGTGTTTATTTTTAAGCTTTGCCCACTTTATTTTCTTGCTTATGGTTTGTACTTGTGTCTTGTTTAGGCAGTCCTTCCCTCCAAGTTATAAGGATACTCTGCTGTGTTTTATTCTAAAAGTTTCTATGTTTTCCATTTTATATATTTGGGCCCTAAATCCACGACCAGTTTGTTTTTGTGTGCATTGTGAGGTAAGGATCTGACTTTAATTCTTCACAGCAGTAACTGTCTATCTCAGCACCAGTGTTCTCTCCACTGCTCACATGGTCTTCTGTCAGTTTCAGTACAACTGAGTCTTTTCTAGGCTTTCTTTTCTATTCCAGTCTTCTGTTTGTCTGGCCTTGAGCCAAACCGTACTATCTTAATTTTAATTCTTCATTAAATAGTGGTTCTCAACCAGGGGCAACTTTGTCCCCTCGGGGACCCATGGCAACGTCTGGAGAGTTCTCTTTGTTGTGATTGAGGTGGGGGGTCTGTAAGTGTCCATTTGAAAAGGCTTCTAAATTGGCTTGTTCAGATGTTTCCTGTTAATACTCAATTTTGGATTGCTTAATCATCAAAGAGGTACATTAGATCTTCATTTCCCCCATGATTATGGACTTGTTACCATTTTCCTTGTGATTCTTCTGTATTTTGCTTTATAAAAATAACCACAAAATATATAGTCACATAGAAATTCTGAATTACCTTCCTGGTGAATTGAACCATTAAAAAAATCACTAAGCGGGGGCTTCCCTAGTGGTGCAGTGGTTAAGAATCCGCCTGCCAATGCAGGGGACACGGGTTCGAACCCTGGTCCGGGAAGATCCCACATGCCGCGGAGCAACTAAGCCCATGCGCGACAACTACTGAGCCTGCGCTCTAGAGCCCGCAGGTCACAACTACTGAAGCCCGTGTGCCTACAGCCTGTGCTCTGCAACAAGAGAAGCCACTGCAATGAGAAGCCTGCGCACGGCAACGAAGAGTAGCTCCCACTAGCTGCAACTAGAGAAAGCCTGCGCATGGCAACGAAGACCCGATGCAGCCAAAAATAAATAAAATTACTTAATTTTAAAAAGGAACAAACTACTCATACATGCTGTAGTGTGGATAAACCTCCAAAAGAAGAAACCACCACTAAGTGCTGTATTTTACCCCAATAATGCTTTTGTTTCCCCTTCAAGTCTATTTTTTTGATATTTATATAGCCATGTCAGCTTTCTTCAAGTTAATTAGTTGTTTGCCCACTTCCCATTTTTCCTTAAATTTTTTTAATGTTCCTGTTCTTATATTTTAGGAATGTCTCTTACAAACAGAATAACTAGATTTTCTCACTTAAAGGAAATATTTTCAGGAAAATAGGAAGCACCAAATCAGATGATAGTAATGAAGCCAGGCAGCCAGTGATCACAGCAAATGTAAATGAGCCAGACTTGACACGGAACATCATAAAACTGGCTTCGTTACCATCTTATTTGGTGCTATTTTCCTGCAAGTGTTCCCTATGCTTTTGGTCCAATTATTTTTCTCCCCTCTTTAAGAGAATGGCACAGACAGAAAAAACGGGAGACTCTGCTCCTTTCAAAACTGAAGTCAAAGCCAGGCTGAAACACCACGAAGGACTCCACAGTCACAAAGAAAACCCGCATTTTCCCCACCTTCTCCCCGACAGGAGAGCAGCCCCCAGAGGCACGACCTTGACCCCTGTGCGCTCATGTCCCCCTGACGGGTCAGCCTTGCAGGAGGCCCAGGGCAACACCGCCCCGGTGTCCCCTGTGAAGTGGCCGTGATTCCTGCGCGGCCCAGGGCGACGGTGATGGCACATGTCACCCGGCTCCTCTGCCTTGGATGTTGCCACCTTGAGTGCGATGTTGTCTCAACTGCAACAAGCTTTACCTGCTTTAATGCTGAGCCTTCATGATTTCTTGTGCCCAGAGACGATCAGATTCCCACCTTCCTGCCAGACACAACGGGGATCTGGCTCTCGTCAAGCCGCCTCTCCCGTCATTATCGTCCAGTCTTTCCGATTCAGCTGGAGTAAATTCCCCGAATTTGATACTATCATGATTATTTTACTCAGAGTTTTATATATACTCACAGACTTACATGTCTCTTCCGTGCACTTCGGCCTCCCTCCCGGGACCCATGCCCTCTTCCCTCCTCCTGTGGTCCGACCTTTGCTGAGAGCAGGCGTAGGGGGGACTTGTATCTCACACTTGATCTTGAGATATTTACTTCACCTCTTTGAATTTATTATTCCACTGTCTTCTGACTCCTGTTGTTGAGCTGTAGGTCTAATTATTTCCTTATCTTTCCTAATCTGCTCTTTCTCTTTGATGTTCATCATTTCGCTGCAGTGGATTAGGTGAGGATTTCTTTCATCTGTCTTGCTTGAATATATTTTGTTCCTAAATCCTGCGTGTCTGATCTTTCAGCAAATCTGGAAGATAATCAGCCTGTGCGAATACTGCTGGTCCCTACAGTCTCCATTCTCATTCTGGAACTGTCAATATGTAACTTCTGCATTTTCCGTGTCTCTTAAGCTCTTTCATACTTCCCACTTATTTTGTCCACTAATTTTCTATTTGGCTCTTTAACTTGTGCCCAAAGTTTTAAATTTCAGTGATTTTTCCTATTTGGAAGTTATTTGGCTTTTTTTCAAATGCCTGATCTGACTTTTGACACCTTGGTCATTGTTTGATTCAACCTTTTCTTTCTTTAAAATATTTAAAGCCACTTTGAATTCTCGGGAAAAGATGCTAATAGTCTTTGTTTCTGCTGGCCCTCACTCATAGTGACATGTGTACTGTAAATTCCAGATTGGATTGGATTTTGTGTTGAGTTTATATTCCTTTGAGACCCTGGGTTAAGGATGTGTCCACATCCAGAAATTTCTATTTGCTTGTGACAGGCAGCGTCATGCCTGGGATGATTTAAGTTACCTGGCTTGTAGTTTCTGGACCACTGAGGCAGTTTAAATATGAACGCCAGACCCTGGAGGCACCCCTCACTGTGCCCAGGCTCAGACTTCTAGTCCTATAGTGTCTTTCTGCTGGTGGGCTGATTTTTTTTTTTAACGTCTTTATTGGAGTATAATTGCTTTACAATGGTGTTAGTTTCTGCTTTGTAACAAAGTGAATCAGTTATACATATGTTCCCATATCTCTTCCCTCTTGCGTCTCCCTCCCTCCCACCCTCCCTATCCCACCCCTCTAGGTGGTCACAAAGCACCGAGCTGATCTCCCTGTGCTATGCGGCTGCTTCCCACTAGCTATCTGTTTTACGTTTGGTAGTGTATGTATGTCCATGCCTCTCTCTCGCTTTGTCACAGCTTACCCTTCCCCCTCCCCATATCCTCAAGTCCATTCTCTAGTAGGTCTGTGTCTTTATTCCTGTCTTACCCCTAGGTTCTTCATGACATTTTTTTTCCTTAAATTCCATATATATGTGTTAGCATATGGTATTTGTCTTTCTCTTTCTGACTTACTTCACTCTGTATGACAGACTCTAGGTCCATCCACCTCATTACAAATAACTCAATTTCGTTTCTTTTTATAGCTGAGTAATATTCCATTGTATATATGTGCCACATCTTCTTTATCCATTCATCCGATGATGGGCACTTAGGTTGTTTCCATCTCCGGGCTACTGTAAGTAGAGCTGCAATGAACATTTTGGTACATGACTCTTCTTGAATTATGGTTTTCTCAGGGTATATGCCTAGCAGTGGGATTGCTGGGTCGTATGGTAGCTCTATTTGTGGTTTTTTAAGGCCCCTTCGTACTGTTCTCCACAGCGGGCTGATTCTCTCCCTAGTCTGTGCTTTCACCGCAGGGAGCTCTTGGTTGCAACTCGCCGGCTTGCAGATGCTCAAACTTTGCTGTTAAGATGAAGACTAGAGAAATGTCACAAGGGCAGAGAAGACTCCAAATGGAATTGTAGTAAAGCTGGGGGCAACCCCAGCCAGAGGTGTCTGGCAGGAATGTCAGCCTCTCTGAGTCAGCGCCCACCTCCGAAGCCAAGAATTGTCTGATGCAGAAAGGGTTCCCTTCAGCACCTGCGAGCAGAGGGCTGGGAGTGAAAAGGAAAACTGCTGTGGCAGGTGTAAGAGGGAATAGTAACCCAGGTTAAGCTAGGATGGATTTAAAGTACCAAACTGGGACATGTCAATAATACACTGCTCCAAAGTCTGTTTTAAAAGTCTGCAGTAGCGGGAGATATTTTACACCTAGAAGACACAATGTGCTTTTAGCCTAACACAGTGGAAGCTCACCTTTTAAAGTGTTATTAAATGACAGACGGTCTAACCTCTTCCTGTGCCGGTCTCCCCAGAGCCCATGGGCAGCATGTCATCCATGGAAGTGAATGTGGACCTGCTGGAGCAAATGGACCTGGTGGACATCTCTGACCAGGAGGCCCTGGATGTCTTCCTGAACTCCGGTGGTGAGGGGAACGCTGTGCTGTCCCCTGTCTCAGGTAGGGGTGACAAGTCTGCACACACTGAGTCACACCTAGTTCCATGACTTCCCTGCACATGGAGAACCGATACAGGGCGGTTCGGTTGCACAAGGCGTGCACAGATCTTCTTGTCCCACTAACCCATTCCACGCCCAGTCTGGCCTCACAGAAGTGGACAAATTAAACACTGGCTGTTTTGGTTGTGAATTTTTCAGCGACTCTCAGGGCTTTACCCAGACACCTTCAGTGAACAGGGAGCTTTCTTAAATGGTGTGTTCTTTCTCCTCTGGCTCACAAGTTACTTTGAGTGCGGTTTTTGTGGCTAAGCACTAGAATTTGGGGGAGGTGGGAGCTCTCCTGTGTGGCTTCCCCTTCCCCATTCGGCAGGTATTTCATCTCTGCTGTGGGCAAGGCCAAGGTTTGTGTTCAGCACTCGGCTTGTGTTTTAAAAATTAGGCGCAACCCTGTGGGCACGTTACCTCCATTTAATGCCTTCCCGAAATTCCATGTTCATTCGGTGTGTACTTACTGAGGCTTTGGCCCTATACCTGGACTCAATTTATTTTAAATTTTGGACCATTCCTTCTGGGTGGGTGGTCTTCGCAGACGCCATTACAGAGAATGCGTTTAAGTTTCTGCCACGTACAAAAGAAGGCAAGGCCAGCCCTTCAGCAGCACCTGCCCCTTCGCTGGTGGCCCCACTCCATGGGCTACCGTCCTCACAATTGAGGCCCGGGGCTTACTGTCCACGTGTGTCTCTAAGGTCTCCACAAAGCAGCTCCGTCCGTCGTCTCCCCTTCCCGGGAACTGCGTGAGCAGTGCCGTCCCGGGGAGGGAGGCCCTTGTCCCACCGAGCAGGCCGGCCCCTTCCCAGGGTCAGGAAGAGACTCCATCACCTGTGTATGGTTTTGATTCCTTTAAGAGGATCCACAGGGGTTTTCTCCTAACGTCCATTTCTTTGAATTATTTCAAAGGATATAAAGAGGTAAATCTAGATTATCAAGGTTACCAGGAGTGCTCCTCAAAGAAATGCAGTGTTCGCGGTTTGGCCTTGAGCACAGTGCTTTATTGGATACTGGAAAGGGTTCGGGATCTTTCCACGTGTCACAGGTGGCAGAAGGGTCAGCTCGGGCCCTGGGCTGCCTCGGGCGTCACCTAGCTCAGCATTTTCTGGGGGCAGTTCCTGCACTGCCATGGGGCCTGGTTCTGCAGCCTGCACGTCACAGGAACAGAGAACTCCCACCCGCTTTATATTCTATGCAAGTTCAAATGACCATCTTCAGGGCAGTTTTAGGACAGGCTCGCCTCTGCTTTATTTTGCAGGGCCTGAAGCGAGCCCCGGTCAGGATGAAGTTACTCTTCAGGTTCCAGATGCCTCCCGGGCCACCCGGCCGTCCTCATCTGCACCCTGCACCGACCCAGCTGCCCAGGACCCCAGCGAAGTGGGGGAGTCCCCCGTGGTCCAGTCTGACGAGGAGGGAGTGGAGGTGGACACCGCCCTGGCCACCTTACACACTGACGACAGTGACTCCTAAACCCGGGTGTCCGCGCTCTGGCCACCTTCAGAGGATGACACAGCTGTGCCCAGAGGCCCACGGGGAAGGCAGGTGGATTTAGGGAGGCTCTCGATTTTTACAGTTGCCAATAATGTGTGAGAAACTGACTGAAACAACAGCTACAATAAAGTTTGAGGACCGCAAACACAGCCAGTTTGTACAGAAGGGCTGCTAAACACACACGTTCTGCAGGCCTCACCGTGTGGGCTAGGCCAGGAAATTCGGTGTCCACGCCGGCTCGGCACTGAACGGCGAAGCCCTCTACAGGCAGGAAGCTGTGCTTCCTCTCGGCTCTAACCAAGTTTGGGTTTTCATCTGATCATTACAAACATTATGAAGTCCAACAAGCACGGCCTACCGTAATAGAGCACACAGCCGGGCCCAGAGGAAGAGAGAGAAACCGAAGCCAAGCCCACCGGCCATCGCTCCTGGCGGGACCCCGCTCCCCCAGGGACATGTTTTCCCCTCTCCCTGCTCGCTCACAGCCCACAGACGAGGGGCAGGCTGGCACGAGGAGGGGCGGCTGCGGCCCTGCACCCTCGTGGCCACGCTGCCCGCTGGGGTCCAGGGGCCCCACAGAAAATGAGAGGCAAACGGCAGCCGTTTGGTTTTTGTTCAGAGGCCATCCAGGTAACTGCCAGCAGAGGGAAAGTGAGATTAAAGATTAAAATTCGGTGTTCACTCCACTCCCTGGCCAGTGGGACAGACCCCCTCAGCCCGTTTATCAGAAAACACCTCATTTCATTCACTCTCTTCCACAAGACAAACAAGTGTCCAAAAAACTTTGTTTTTATTATTAAACCTTGTAGTACAAACCTGAAAAGTAAACAAAAAACTGGCAATAAACAACATGAAGTCTTCCCTCCCGGGGGAGGGGTGCAGAGCAGCGCTAATAAATTAAACGTCAGACCGTAAGCCGTAGGCAGAAGTTCACTGTCCAAAAAGAGGGCAAGAACACACAGCAAGGCCATGAAAACCGGACAAGCACATTGGAAAACACGACTCTGCTCATGTCATTGTTAAATATTCCAACACAGTTCAGTCTTCTGCCAACAACAACCGACAAAGTGTCACAGGACGCTCCTGACAAGACAGCCCCACCGGCGAGCTCAGTGCAACACGGGCAGCTGCGGGATTGGTGAATCCAATTATGAAACAAAGAACAGCTTGTGAAAACAGTTTCCCTTTTTTATTCCACACATACTGTACACACAACCGGAGAAGGGCAACAGCTACTCCATTATTATTTTTTTTGTTGTTGTTCAGTGATGTAAGCAGCACTTATAAATGTTACAAGAAAAACCCTGTAAGCATCCAATCCAACCGATGAAGAAACTGAAGTGTAAGGCTTTTCTTCATCTCGTCTTCTCACCCCCTCCCCTCCCCCACCCAGAAAAAGGCTCAAGTATTTAAAACAATTTACAGGCGTATGTACAAAAGGGACGGGATTTTTTTTTTCTTTTTGTTACAACATGAAGAGAAAAACTAGACCAGATGAGCGCAGATACATTTTCACATTCAAAAAGAACGGCAGACCTCCTAGTGGCTCTAGATGTGATCGCCAACAGAACGAGTTTAAAAAGAAAGATTAATGCTGACCTGTGAAGGTGTAAAACAACAAGCTGTGAGATGAAGACGGAATGTTAGAAAGATTGCACATCCATGACGAAGAAGCACTTAACGGCTTCAATCACTTTTTTCCTTTTTTTGTTTTAAGGATGCTATTGAAGGGTTTTTTGATAAAGTAGCCAACAGCACCAAAAAATAACAGAATGGATTTCCTAATGAAATCAGGCACAGGTTTCCCTCACGCGACCCCCTCCAAGGCAGGCAGTCTTTTTCTTCTCTTTCCTTTTTTTCCTTAAACAGATGCATAGTGATGTGCTGGTAAAGAGAACCTAGTCACTCCGACCTCCTCATTTTGCCTATGGTTAGGAAACAACGTCCACCTTCAGCTGCCATAACCGCCCAAAGAAACAAAATGGGGATTCTCCGGTTTTAACAATTACAAACTCATCCTGCACATGACAGAAGAAAAGACAGCCAAAGTAAAGCCATTTCTTTCAAGTTTTGTGTTTGTGTGTGTGTGTGTGTGTGTCTCCTATCCCTTTTCCTCTCTAGAAAAAAATCTGCTCACATTACTGATGGTTTTAAAATTTGTTCTCCAAACTTTACCCTCTTCAAAACTGGGTTAAAAAAGCCTTTTTTTCCCCCAACAATTACAAAAAAAAAACAAAAAAAAAAAAAAAAAAAAAAAAAAACAAAAATCAAACAAAAAGGCTTTTGTCAGCCACAAGGGGCGATACAAATTAATAACAGCCCCTCAAGGGTTTTAAAACAGTGAATATACGGCAGTTTCAAAAATCTGACTGCAGTATCTAGGTATTCTAAGTACAAAAAAAGTTCAACAGTTTAATGCTAAAACAAAATTAGTTCTCTAAAACCAGAAGAAAATCTTCTTCAGAGCTAGTGCAAAGACAGCTTGTATCCTACAGCCAGTACTCCAAACTAGAATATAATAATTACAGAAAAATATCTATCCCCGGCCCACGGTGCTGGCGTCTTCACGAGGAGGAGGCAGCGGCGAGCCGGGAGGGCGGCACGTCCACCGTCGCTCTCTTGCGGGGCCCTCTTTTTGGTGTGGGTTTACCGAGACAGTTCTCAATGCTGCCGTTTTTACCAGATACCTTGCCACAGATCTGATTGACCAGGCTGATAATTTGTTCCTGTTTCGGGTTGAAAGGAAGACACAGGATTAGCCAACGGAAGAGCGTCGCCAGGACCCCCCAGGGAGTCACCTTCATCAAACCACGTCAGAGCGGCACCGAGGGGGTGGGGTGGGGAGGGCTGGGTGGCCTTGGAAATCCGCCCCGAGGTTCCCGGGTGCGGCGGCCTGGGAGCTGGTTAAGACAACAACTTCCCGAGACCAAGGTCCCCTGGCCAGGCACCTAAACGAAACACTCCTTCTCGGGGAGAAACCTGCCTTTTCTCATCTGGAAGCCAAGGAAACGGTACGCCAGGTCCTTTCCTGATGGGCAGCTTCCTAACCCCACTTCCCCCTCCAGGGAGCCCAGGAGCGCCCCCTGGTGGCTGTAAAGTCCAAACGTTCACGAGCTGAAAGCCCTGAAATACCTGCAGCCCCAAAACCAGAGTAAGTGTGGGGCTGTTTCCTTACAGCTGCTTTCCCATCTGGTCTGTACCTTCACCCGTGTCCACGAGGTCCCTCGCCGCCGAGACAACACAGCAGCAGGCTTCCTGCTGCCGCCACCTGGGCACCTCCTCGGGGCTGAGAGGCCGCCCGGGGCCCCAGCAGGAAGGGGAGGGCTGGGAAGTGAGGGGAGACTCAGGCCTGAGTGCCCAGGGCCCCTCGCCTGGCTCCCTGCACGGTGACAAATGCCTGGGGGCTGCTTGTGGCTCTCTCTGCTACTCTGGAGCCTACTTAACCTGCTCTTGCAGATGAATACAAACACGTGTCTATAAACGTTTCTCGATCCCTCCTCAGCGAAGGGGAGAGAACAAACGCAACAAGAGAACCATCTATCTGTTGGCGTCAAAAATACATGTGTAACTAACACAACTCGCAACCATCCAGTTTTAAAAGAAACCACGTGGAGGAGTATTAAAATGGCCCATGTTCTGACATACACTGCAGAGCACCTGCTGGAGCCAGGGACGGACAGACCAGGAGGACACGGGGACAGGAGGCCACTCCTTCACTCAAGCCTGAGGGTCAGCCTAGTCCGGGCCCAGGCCTGCTCCCAGGCACTGCAGACATCGTTGGGCCACTTAAAGCACTTAGGATACACATGCTAATGAAGAACAAACAGATGAGCTTCAGTAAAGCCCAGTTACCTGCAGCTAAAGCCACCTGGGCAGCAGGGGGTCCGAGGAGGCAGCCGCCCGCCTGCACCTGTGGGACCGAACAGCTGGACAGAGGGGTCTGACTGCTGGGCACCACGGCTCAGACCAGAGCTGTGCTCTCAAGAGCCATTTCTGAGATCCAACCCAGAGCTGGAAATTCCCCAATTAAAAAAAGAAAAAAAAAAAATACAGTTCAACTCAACAGGGAACTGACTTGTGATTTTCATTTACTAAAACAGGCCACTGGCAAAGTAGGAGGCTGACAAAACCTTTTCCCTATGCGTGAGAACCAATGATTAAGCTTCAGACCGACAGACCCTACTACATATGTGATTCTTTTCCAGGATTTTGGTCACATCAAGACACCTAGCTCCAAGATGGGCTGGAGGTGGAAACTAACCCACGTTTTGTCGAGCTTCAGAATCATCTCGAGAAGCCCCAGCGCCGCCGGCTGTACCCTGCGAGTTGCCAGAGATGCTCTGACTCAGACACGAGGGTTTATTTTTAACCGTGTTCTGACATTTGCTGTTCAAGTGAAGAAGCAGGGAGGGGAAAGTGGTTATTGCCTTCGCTGAACATGCTCTTTAAAAACAAAGAAGATGCAAAGAGATCTATTTTCAGCTTTCCAATCTTACAATTTAGCCAAAGGCTTCTGATCAAGTCTGACCACAGCCTGAGACCCCACGGGTGCCCCCATTGCCTCCCGGGGCACCCGGCCCGGCCCTGCCCGGGGCTGCCATGTGTGATGGCTGGATGAGGCCGCCTTACGTGGGACTGTCGGCCCCAGGTTTCGGGGGCAGTGGGGATGGGAGAGCCGGCAGGTTCCACCCTCAGAGAGGGGCTCACGGCCAGACACCACAGGGAGGAGGACGCTTCTCTGGAAGAGGGCGGGCCAAGAGGGGCAACGGGGTCCCCCCAGAGCAGTCTCCCAAGGTGACCCCCCCAGAAAAAGGGCCACGTGTCTCCGGAGCTGCGAGCTTGTACCCGGAAACGCAATCGCAGAGCAGCCTGGAAGCACGTAAAACACACGTGACGAGACAAGCAAGGCTGCTCTGGAAGCGGAGCCCTCAGTGCTCCGGGCCGGCTGAGCAGCGCCCTCCCCGTGGGGGCACCTAACGGGCAGTGGAGACCAGCCGACACAGAAAGCGCCTCATGCGGACCTGCCTCTGGGGACGGCTGCGGTTTTCAGACAGGGTGGAACTGGGATTTATTCAGAAGTTGAAGCCTTCAGGAGCAAACAGTGAAAGGCTCCGTGTCTGCCGAGGCCCCGGGGTAAGGACAAGGGCGCGGGCGCTGCCCATAGCTCAGCAAGTGGCCGCAGGCTCTGAAGTTCACCACGCACAGACCCACAGCAGAACCGCTGGCAGCTGCGGGGGAGGGACGCCGACACGGGCAGTCGGGCACGGCGATCGGCACTTTGTGTCCCAGAGGCCCCGGCCCCGCGGGGCTGGGGCCAGGAAGGCTCCTCAGGCCGAGTCCCGGGCTGCTCTGAGGACACAGAGACCAGATGGACGCAGCCGCAAGGCCCCCGAAGCGGCCCTCGGCCTGGAGGGAAGGGGAGCCCTGGCTTGGCCCTGCCGATTTCGGTCTCGGTCTGTTCTGGGCCCCGACTGGAGATGAAGGCACAGTCCCCTCCAGACAGTGGGGCAGCCACGCCCTGAAACCGAACTCCTTATGAACCGAGGCACCGAGGCCAGGAGGGAAAGCAGAGCTGAGCGCACTGCGGACAGGCTCGCTGGGGCACGACAAAGCGCGGACAAGGACAGAAGTCCCTGCAGCCTCAGCTCCTGGTTTCTCCAGGCCAGTGGAACTCGAGCCGGACCTGCCCACTCCCCCACCTTGGCGCAAGGAGCTACCTTCCCACCACGTCAGGCACCGTCCGGCCAGAAGGCACCTGGAACCAGGCCGGCTGCACGCGGTCACGACGAGCTGTGACATGGACCACGCAGGCAGGGGACCGCTGCCACCCCGCGAGGCACTGACCTCGTCGTAGCGGTACATGAGCTTCAGGCCGCGGCAGGACTTCTGCTTCTCCACGTGGCGCAGGGCACACTCCAGGCAGAAGACCACATTCTCGTTCTCCTGCACGACCTGCGGGACGAGAGGCACCCGAGGCTGAGGGGACTCGGGGGTGGAGGACAGGGGGGGTGTCCCGGGAGCAGAGTGTGGGAGGCCACCGCCCAGGCCAGGGGCGTCTGTGACCCAGAGACATGGGATACTGACGAGAACACCAACAAGTCACCGGGATCGTCAACCAGGAAACAAGTAAGTGACCATCTCTGGGCTGCACCCAAAGGCCTCGAGGGCCCTCCTGGCTCCTGTGCACTTTCCCGCCAGAGGGTCTGAGCGCAGCGGGCTGGTGGACAGGGGCTGAGGGTTCTCAGGGCTCCTGAGACTTCTTCAAAAACTACGCCGGTACAAAAGGTGCCAGAATGGCCACACCCTGGACACTTCGGCGGCAACGCGTGTTTCTCCTGCTCTTGGGCGGCTCAGTTGGTCCAGCTGGTTTACACCACCTCGGGAGGCAGCACCTCTGTCCACACTCCAGCCAGCACGGTTCCTGATCCTTGCCCCGCAAGCCTGAATCTCCAGTGCCCTGAGGGTGCGCTGGCACCAGGGATGGGCCGAGGCCCCGCAGATGCTCAGAGCTGTGTGTGTGTGGGCGGGGGGCATCCCTCACCCCAACCCTGACTCCCGGTCCTGGTCTCACTCAGTGTAAACAATGCAAAAATGCTGCCTTGACACACCAGATGCAAAGGATCACAGGTCTTTCCATAAGGATTCAACGGGAAGACCTAGGTTTCTTATCTTCATTGTTGCTAAGCAAAGACAAGAAAACAAGCTGGGGACTTCCCTGGTGGCACAGTGGTTGGGAATCTGCCTGCCTGTGCAGGGGACACGGGTTCAAGCCCTGGTCTGGGAAGATGCCACATGCTGCAGAGCAACTAAGCCCGTGCGCCGCAACTACTGAGCCCGTGCGCCTAGAGCCCGTGAGCCACAACTACTGAGCCCACACACCACAACTACCGAGCCCGTGTACCACAACTACTGAAGCCCACGCACCACAACTACTGAAGCCTGCGCACCTAGAGCCCGTGCTCCGCAACAAGAGAGGCCTGCGCACCGCAACGAAGAGGACTCCCCGCTCACCGCAACTAGAGAAAGCCCAAGCGCAGCAACAGAGACCCGATGCAGCCAAAAATAAATAAATAAATAAAAGTAAATAAATTTATAAAAAAAGAAACAAAAAAAATAAGCTGTAGGAATAAGGAAATGACACTTATTGGCACAAACACATCACCCGGGGCTGAGGACAGGAACAGACATACATACGAAACAGTGAACAAAAACATATAAACCCCTTAGTACCTAAGCAATGAAAAGCATATATAAATAAAACTTCAATTTTTACCTATGTATTCAGGATATGTGCTTTTTAAAATACCATTCTGGCTAAGAAATCCTGGTGACAACTCTCAAGGTACAGCTTTCGGAGGGAGAGCCTAAAAATGAGCCCACACCCTGCCGTTTTTGGAGCCCACAGGAAGGAACCAGGGCCACATGAGGTCACAACAGAGTCACCCAGGCTCATGGGAAATACACGATGATTGCTTCCCACGAGAATAACCCCATTCTAATGCAAGAGGAACGAACACAGAACTATGCGGCTTTTATGAGCGATATTCACAAAACATTTTTAAGATCTGGGGAAATTCTTATGACTTGTTTGTTTTAAAGACAGCTTGATTCTTGACTGTATCCTCTCAAAAGCCTCTGGGAAAAGAAAGCTAGATAGAAGAAAATATGTAAAGTGGGATGTGTGGTGGTTATGGACGGAATTATTACCCCCCTCCCCAAATTCAGACATGGAAGTCCTAACCCTCAGTAACTCCAGAGGTGACTTATTTGGAGAAAGGACCTTCAAAGACATAATCAGGGAAACTGAGGTCATAAGGGTGGGTTCTAGTCCAATATGACTTACATCCTTTTAACCAGAGATTAACACACAGAAGCACACAGAGGAAAGGCCACAACCACTGTGCCGCAGGGAAAAGCGACCGTCTGGGATCCAGGGAGAGGCCTCAGAGGGAGCCAGCCCTGCCGACACAGCGATCTTGGACGTCCCGCCTCTAGAACTATGAGAAAAGGGACTTCTGTTGCTCAAGGCAGCAGTCGGTGGTGCTCTGATACGGCAGCCCTAGCCAACTATTACAGTATTCCTCCCGTTATTTCTCAGTGCTCTGACGTCTCATGTGTGACAAAGGGCATCTGGCTCAGCGGGAGTGGCCACGTAGTCCCCTCTTCTCTGCAGGGCAGCCAGAGGTGTGCCGGGGACACAGGGCGAGGGGGTGAGACGGCATCACAGTCACACGGCACATGGCCAGGAGGCCAAGAGTCAGACCTGGGACACGCTTGCCGCTCTGCACCTCGGTGGCCACGTGGGGCTGGTGGGGATGCACGAGGGGGGCATTGCGCGGGCACTTACTACCTAAGCTTCTCTCTGGGGAGGGGGATTCTGCCCAGGTAGGGAGAGGGCAATGGCATCGGCTGAGGCCACAGCAGCGGGGGGCGTTCCTGCGTTTACAGAGACCTGTGTCAGGGCAGCTGCCCACGGGAGGCAAGAGGCGGGTCTGCACTGTCCAGCTGGCCGTCCAGCAAGGCTTCTGGACGGGGTCGCCTCTGGCCTGGGATGGGGTCGGCATAGGGGACGCTAAGCATGTAACACAGCCTCAGGCTGGGCTGGATCACCCCTCAAGGAGGCTGCAGGAGCGACCAGGAAGGCAGGCAGACGGGCTGGACTGTGGCAGCTCAGGGGGCCGCCTTCCAGCCAGGAGCAGGCACAGGGAGGCTGGGGATAGGAGATGCTGCTTGAACCAGACAGATTTCTGAGTCCACGGGGCAGCAAGATCAGTCACAGGGCTGAAAAGAAGGTAAAAGAGACAACGAAAGAGACCGGGGCGGGGGGCACGTGTCACGTGGCAGCTGCTTGAGGGAGGATGGGCAGGGGACAGAGAAAGGCAGAGCTGGGGGTCAGGGAGACGGCGCAGCGGCCGTGAGGGAGGCGTGGGCTCACCATGGACAGGTAGCACAGGTGCTGACAGATCTGACACCTCCTCTCCGAGGTCTCCAGCTGCAGCCACTTCCGAGGCTTTTTCTTCCCGTCGGGCGCGGCACTGCTGCCCTCGTGGCTGCCATAGCGGGCGGAGGAATGGAGGCCGGCCTCGAACAGCTGCCGCCGCTGCCGCAGCTCCGTGTCCCTGTCCAGACACACGAGGCTCAGGGCGCCAAGTGGCTGGGCCGCGGGACCTCGGGGCCCAGCTTCCCCACCTGGGGCCTGCGTACGAAGTTGAAAGGCCAGACCACCCCCAAGGGCTCTCGGATGGCCGGGCCCTGCCTGCGGTGAACCCGGGGCAAAGCGCCCAGTGCCAGCCAGGGTGCCCCCACGCCCGGGCCAAAGACGGACGTGACAAACTATCTGCCGACGTCGGAATCAGAGGATCAACACGCGCGTGAAGATCGTGTGCTGTCCAGCAGCTCCGCTGAGCCTCTGCAGGTCACGTGGGAAGCCACGCAAACGGTCACTTCAATTCCTGCCCTGTCTGCTCCTTCCCAGGGCCCTTCCTCGCTGGCAAGGGGCACCAAGGACCTGTGAGGCCAGGGGTTCAGGAGCCCCCTCCTGTCCATTTCCACAAAGAGGGTGCACCTCCTGCAGCATCGGCACCCCGAAGTCTTCGCCCGCTGGCCAAGCCCCAGGCGGGCCCTGCAGCTCCGAGCCGGTGGCCGGCGGTTTCCCACAGAGGACGGGCCGCACCCCCATCCCACCCGGCCTGGGCCCCGGGGGTCCTGTGTTACCTGAGCTCGTCCAAAAGGGCTGAGATGGTACTGAGAGTGGGACCGTTTTCCTTTTTCGCTTCCGCTTGTGCGATCTGGTAGAGTAACTTCTCCATGGAGAATGGCTTAGCTATGTGGCGACGCTTCATCTCCTGCAAGGGGCAGTCACGTCCCTTTAGGGCAGAATTTTCAACGCTAGGCAGCGGTCAAGGGCTTTCTTTACCAGGGAGGGGTCGCTATCTGAATTTTCAAATGTTGAATTCCATCTGGATTCAAAGCAATTGAAAACTGTACGACAATCGTGTCTCCCTGGAGAAAGACACCAGACACCAGGTACTCGTGGCTCCGCCAGCCGAGAACTGTGTTTGCCTTAAACACCTTCAGTACTGACCTCCCAGTACCGCAGAGGGTCAGTGACAGAGCTTGACGACTTTCATGATACAGTCAACCTCTAACAGCTCTCCCTCTCTAAAAAAAAACTCTCGGCCAACTCAGGTTTCCAAGACTCACTTTGAAATTAAACATTATCTACACACAGACACACACACAGGAACGCGTGCCAAGGGCCGCCTGCCTACCTTGGCTGTCTCGAAGCCCATACTCGTCCACTGGGTGGTGGCGAAGTGCACGGTCTCAGAGACGCTGTAGCCGCAACACACTTTGGACACAAAGGATCCCGGGAAGCAGACGACAAACTGGCCGCTCTGCTGCACCGTCCTGTGCACCTTGATCCCCTCCCTGCACAGCACCTCCGGGGAGATCTGTGGAGACGAGGGCTGAGCTGCGCGCCCACAAAGGGCCACCCTCCTGGGTGCCTCCCTCCCACCATCCGGAGCTCTTTCCGCGACAGCCTGCCGGCCCACCTGCCCTCCAGACGGGGCATCGGGACTTAAGCCTCCTCCAGACACAGATTACGTTTTGTATGAAAGATGTTTTGTTTCTCCTTTAGAAAATAAAGAGACGTAACTCCTAAACAAAGGAGGAGGAAGTTCTAAACTGATACAGGCCCAAGAGTGACAACGATTCAGGCAAAGGCATGGCCGCTGTGAGCGCCCCATGTCCCCACGGGCACTGAGCGGTTGGACCGGGATCCGTGTGCACAGCACGGGGGCTGCTGCTTACCTTCTCTGAGCCAAACCCAGAGTGAGGCGGGCCCAGAGCAAAAGGAGACCCAGGCAGGGTCAGCGGAGGCCGGAAAAGCCTTGAGCTCAGGTTGTCAGAACACAATTCTAGGCTAAAGAGGTTCCCGGCAGCTCAGCAGGCTCGTGACTGTCTGAAAATAGGGTCAGCAGCCGCTGTGCTTATCCCTGAGTGAGCCTGACCAGAAGCCCAGGTGGCCCAGTCATCCAGCTGCCCTGCCCAGCCCAGTCGCCATTTACCAAAAAAAAAAAAAAACCACCAGGCCCGGAAATAGAGTCAAAGGTCCCCACGAGCATGAGTCCTGTGTCCTGGGCCATCAATCAGAGGAACGCACTTTAGTTTGGTTTTCATAAGAGAGGACATTTTGCTTATGCTGGATCCCTGGAGGACTGATTTTTCATTGTCCTCTTTACCTCTGAGGGGCAGGTCGACAAAGAGGGTGAGTTCATGAAACAACTGCGTTGGCCCCGCCACCTGACGCAAGCCCAGTCTCCACCACCATCTTGGCCCCCGTACCATGACGTTGCTCTCGAGCATCTGCAGGCCGGGGGTGCCGTTGGCTTGCAGCAGGGTGTGCACCACGTCCTCGAGCTTGTTCTCCTCCTCAGCAGGAATGCAATACCTGGGTGGTTTGGAATCAGGGCAGAAAGGGTTGACAAGGACCCCCTGCCCGGGAGCCCATCCTCCACACTCCCCCAGAGATGAGCAAACAGCAGCCTGGAAACTGGCCTGGGCGCAGGAGGGGAGGTGGGCCTGCTCATAAGCGTCCCCAGGGTCTCTGCTCCCAGGGCAGCTCTGCGGCCCCTGCAGCAGACAAGCATGCTCATCTTTTATATGCAGATCTGACCTAAGCGTGAGCCAAAAAGTCTTCAAACCAAAAGCAGATGTTTAAAAGCCCCTGTAAATCAGATCCAGACAGCTGCGACTTATCGCTGGGCTGGCACCTGACACTTTTCTGTAGCAGACAGAGGACGCTGCAGGACCAGGATTTGGTGTGGAATACACAAGAGATACGCAGGACAGCCAGCACCACGAGGGCCTGCGTCAGGTGAAGGGAGCGGCCCCACAGGGGCTGGGGCTCCGACAACACGGACCCCGCTCTGGAGCCAAGGAGCTCGGGAAGATGGTGGGAGGAAACGCGGCCCGAACTCAACCAGAAGAACCTGGACCCTCAGTGCGATCCCAGGGCTCAGGAGAATGGGAACTGCCACTGACGTCCCAGGAGGACCCAGCAGGGACGCACCTGCCACCTGCGACTCCCGAGATCCTGGTGCCAGTGGTCAGCACGCGAGGCAGGCACCTGCAGCCTCCTCCGGGCCCCCTCCTCTGGGACCTCCCAACCCCGCCGTCCACAGGCTTCAGTGGGACATCTGACACCCCCGGAGCCGTGTGACAGGTCTTCAGGCTGCCCAGGCCTGGTGGGGAGGGTTCAAGTCCTGACTTCCGCTGCCGAGTGAGAGGAGGCTCTCACCACATCCAAGGCTCTTCCAAGTGCTTGTTATTTCAATGCCAACATATTCTGTTACGGATTTGTGATTTAAATCCAGGGTTTCTAACCTCAATCACATGTTTTAAGAAAAACCACACACCATGAAGTTCTCTGATCCTATCCGGCCGCCTCTCTACCCCCCATCAGTGAGGTTCCAGGGATTAGTTTTCACACAGCCCACAGAACCTAGGGTTTCCCTGCCTCTCACTCAACGGGCCAAGCAGAACAACGACCACTGGGGCCACGAACTTTCACCCCATCACCGTGCGGGGCGCGGGCCACGTCACTCCACTTTCCGATGAGGAACCAGGGTCCGGTGGGGCCCGTCACAGGCCTGCGTGGGACCCTGTGACTCTCAACGCAGACTGGCCGGCGCTGCCCGGCAGCGTCTCCGTGGGGAACGGCGCTCAGGGCTCAGTGGCTCCTGGAGGAGAGCACGCACACCCACAGCGTCCCCGCGGCCAGCCGCCCTGCGCAGGACCGTCCGGCTGTCCACCCTCAGCTCTGCCCGAGACCCCAGCCCCACCGCAGAAAATCACCCCCAGGGCCTGCCCGCCTCTACACCGCCCGCCACTGGCCCTGACACAGCCGGAAGGCAGGGCGAGTCGTGATGGCCAGGCTGCTGCCGACACTGGCTCCTTGGAGGGAGAACATTAGTTCTAAGACTTTGTTTGTCTTAATAAACGATGCTAATCACCCCATTAGGACAATAAACACAGTTAGTGTGGGATGGATGCGGTGCCGGTAGCCCGTGAGACGACTAGACATCTGATTATTTGCAGTGATTTCCCATCTGCCGTCGTAAACAAAGGAGCTGAAGAGCCAGCTCGGATCAGGGCTGGTGAGCCTTACAGTTAAGGATCACGCCTGGGAACCGGGCAGAAGGCTTCCTGGGAAACAGACAAACTCGTGAAATCTCCCACGGCAGAACTCCACTTCCAGTAAGACCTACTCTCTTCTCCGCAGTCGGTGGACTGGGCACCGCTCCCGGCCAGCTTTCTGCTGTACTCTGTTTCTGACCCTGCTATGAAACGAACTCCTGGAAATCCACCACCACCAGGGGAAAACCTCACAGGAGAACCCCCCCCGCCCCGTATTAGCAGCAACTGAGAACAGATGCTCGTCTGTGCTTGAGCACCACCTGAGCAAATTAAAGTATTCTCCACCAGCTCGACTTCTAACACAGCTCCCCAGGCTGACATGACACGGAACACGGGACAAACTCGCAAAATAAGCCCTCCAAGGCTGTCAGCCATCAGTGAGTGCAAGGTGGCATCAGGAGGCCTGGGGCCGGTGTACTCACCAAATGCAGTCAGCACCAGTGTGTAAGTAGTCAATGTAGGGAAGGTGGTTTTGGTCTCGAGACCAGCATGAGGTAGAAAAGACCATGCCAATATTTAGCCAGGGAATTGTCACTCCTAGAACACAGGGGACAGGGCAGGATGAAGACCAATGTCTCAGGGGGACAGCAAGAGAAATTGCATCTTCTCCCCAAACCAGAGAAAGAAATGGGATTCAAAATCAGACAAAACCCACTGATTAGAAGGCACTTGTTCTTTCCTGCTTCTTACACAGAAACCAAGATCACGTGACACAAAACAGTCGTGGAAGAACATCTTAACTAGTGACTTTAGGCAGGAGGCAAGATGCCCAAGGAACACGACCACGACTGTTGTCGACTGGCCACCAGCCAGGAAGCGGGGTCCCTTTGTTCGGGGTAACCCCTCCCCGCCAGCGTGGGGTCACCCACGCTGGTCACCTCCTCCAGGGGCCCCTTCTTCCCACAACACCCAGGACAACTGGTTTCCCTCCCGGCTGTGAGGCAGTAGCCCCACAGAGAACATTAGCTCTGAAATTGGCCAAGGTGGAAAGCTGGCCATTACGCATCTGCCCAGCTTCTAGATCTGCGACTTGGTTTACCTTTCTGCATTTTTACTGACTTCAGCCATGATGCTGACCCCTCTCTCTTCTCTAACAATCCCAGTTCTCTCCACGCGCCGTGCGCCGCAGTCCCCTCCCCTCCAGCTCTTAAAGGGGCGAGCTGGGCCCACAGCCACCCAAGGCAGGCTTACCAGGCACAGCACCAAGGTGACGCAGGATGGAGCCTGTGTTATTAGGGAGGACGGTGAGGTTCCATCCGTGTCTGCAGAGGAAAGCACAGGAGCGTCACTGACGGACGTGGAGGGGCACTGTCCAGTCCCCAGGACACGGGCAGGAGCGTCCGACGTTACCTTGAAAACGGTTCTGATTTTCCCACCGGGAAGCCGCTGCCGTGGGTGTTGGTGTCCACCTTGCCGCAGTGCACGGCCACATGGCAGTCCTTCTCCTCCACGAGCCTCCAGTACTCTTGCTGCGGGGAGAGGGAGGGCTGTCAGCACCATCTCGCTACCCGTGGCCGCAGGGCCCAGCTCAACTCAACGATGCGAGACGAAGGGACCATCTTCGCCTAGAGCAACAGCCACTAGGGAGCAGGGGGATGGGGCTGCAGACAGACGACCGCACGCCCATGGTCACGGCGGCCACGTCCATAGTGGACGACTGGATAAACACAAGGCACAACGTCCACGGAACACGACTCAGCCTCAGAAAGGAGGGCAACTCGGACACGCGACAACACGGATACACCTTGAGGACTTCACGCGAAGTGGCATCAGCCAGTCTCGGACAAATACCGTGATTCCACTCCTGTGAGGTGCTCAGGACAGTCAAAGTCGGAGAGAAAGAAGAGCAGCGGTGTCACGGGCTGCACACAGGGAGGACGGCGGCTCAGTGTTTAACAGGAACCGACTTTTAGTTTGGGAAGATGGAAAAGTTCTCGAAATGGATGGTGGTGACGCTCACAAAACAACGTGAATGGACTTCAGGGCCACCGAACTGCACTTAAAAATGGCTAAGGTGGTAAACGTTACACATGTTTTACCACAATTAAAAATCATTTATACGAGGGGCTTCCCTGGTGGCGCAGTGGTTGAGAGTCTGCCTGCCGATGCAGGGGACACGGGTTCGTGCCCCGGTCCGGGAAGATCCCACATGCCGCGGAGCGGCTGGGCCCGTGAGCCACGGCCGCTGAGCCTGCACGTCCGGAGCCTGTGCTCCGCAACGGGAGAGGCCGCAACAGTGAGAGGCCCGCGTACCACAAAAAAAAATCATTTATACGAAAGGGAGGGAGAAAGCGATAACAGCAAAGGGGCTGAAGACGTCCGGCCACCATCCGTAGGTATAATGACCACAGCCCCAGGCAGGCGTCTCAGCAGACACACGCTGCACACCCCCAATGAGTGGGCTGCACGTGAGGGTCGGACCCCCAGGCTGTGATCCAAGCCACCGAAACAGATGGGGGAGGGATGGGCATGACCTAAATGACTGCAGGGCAAGAGGGGGTCGAGATGTGCTTTGCTAACAGGTGAGAGAGGTTCAGTTTCCCCCCTCACTGTGTCTCCACTCATCATTCCAGAAGTACAGCATCACCCACCCCTGCTTCCTGGAACCCCACTTAAAGGAGGAAGCCTCACCCACGAGCCCCCGGTGTCAGCCATCACCCCGCCGTGCGGCTCCTGCAACAAAACCAGCCTGGGGGCGGCCAGATGCCCCGCGTCAAGGAGGAGGCCGACAGCATTAAATGCCTGGGTTCCTCAAACAGCCGTCCTAGCAGGCAGCGCATGACGGAGCAGCACTCTGTCTGAGGGGACGGGTTCAGGCCAGTCCCACCTAGACCCACACCAACCTCTGCTGGGTGAATAAAGAGGCAGGGGAGGAAGGGGGCCGTCTGCTACGGGGTGGGGGGGCCACTCAGGCTGGTGACACCGGCCGAGGAGAGGGCCCAGGCTCTCTGCAGGATCTAGAAGTCAGCCAGACTTAAAGGGTAGAGTTTAGCATATCTTCCCTTTGTGTTTCGATATTATACAACTGTTAAAGCGAAACCTGGGCTTCCAGAGAGAATTAATTCCTGAGTAGGAAGCGATGGACAGTGACAAGCCTACCCTGTGGGGACGCCCGACAGGGACCTGCGCTTGTAAAGCAAAGGCCTCTGTTTCCACCTCTGGTGTTCAGCCCCAGAGTCGCGTTCCTTCCCGCTGACGTTTCTCCCACAAATGGCACAGGCACTCGGGAAGCAACTGTGACGGCCACGTGTCGCAGAATCAGGGCACCGCTGGCGTCGCGGTAGATGGAACGTGGATTTGGCAGGGCCAAAGGTCAGGCCACTGGGTGGTGTTCACAGATACCACCCAGGGTACAGACCCGGGGCCTAAAAGCAATGACGGTGATGCCAAACTCGAACACGGAATTCACCAACCTGGGAAACCAAGGCCTGAGCACCAGGGCGGGACCTCCTGGGCTTCTGACGGCTACCATCAGAGGCGGGGTCCCACGCGGCACAGATGCAGGGGACCAGGCGTCCTGGTGACCCAGACTGTCCTGAAAGGCCCACTCCCGGGAAACCCAATCAAATCAGGGCCCGGGGGCTTCCCTGGTGGCGCAGTGGTTGAGAGTCTGCCTGCCGATGCAGGGGACACGGGTTCGTGCCCCAGTCCGGGAGGATCCCACGTGCCGCAGAGCGGCTGGGCCCGTGAGCCATGGCCGCTGAGCCTGCGCATCTGGAGCCTGTGCTCCGCAACGCGAGAGGCCACAACAGTGAGAGGTCTGCGTACCGCAAAAAAAAAAAAACAAAAAACATCAGGGCCCGGGCGCCCTGGTGGTCAGCACGGTTTTACCGAGAGGAAGAAGCACATATCTTCGAAGAAAAAGATGTGCTCTGAGACCAGCTGTTCACCAAAAGCCAGGCTGCAGTCCGCATCACCGCATGCTCCGCCAGCAACCGCCCTGAACCAGCGAGAGAAGTCGGGCCTCTCCCTGCACAGGCCCACCTACGTCAGCATCCGGGCGCCCTGGGCCACGCCTCACGCCGAACTGCCGCTCGCCGGCCTGGGCGCAGGACGCACTTGCACCTCTCCAACCTCACGCAACTCAGAAGCACAGAAATGGCAACCTGCCAACCCCGTTAAATGAAAAACAGGAGAGAGCAAAGAGCACAACTGGGGTTTCAAGGGATTCCAAACATTCTCTTGCATAACACGCACCCGGAGGACAGGGTGAGAAGGGCTGAGAGGCGGTCAGCTGGGCGGGGCCCGGCTGGGGCTCTCCCCGGGCCGAAGCCTCGGCTCCAGGGGAGTCAGGGCAAAGCCGGGGAGGCTCGCTCTCTCCACTACACCTTTGCTGACCCTGCACAAGTTGGGGTCGGTACGAGTTGAAACTTCTGGCTGCCCCCAGCACCCAGACGACGGGCTGAGCGTTCACGACCCCTCCGCCCGCCCGCCCCCAGAAGGCCCAGGGGCTCCATCCCTGGCTCCGAGCGGAGTGGGGGGCCGGGACCGCCCAGCTCACGCACCTCGATTTCAGCTGGTGCGGGCTCCTTGCTGAAGCACATGTTCATGATATTTCTTGCTGTTCGGTAAAAAGTCGTTAAAGAAACAGACCTCCCCTGAAAAGAAAACAAAAACAAGAGTCAAGCGTAAGAAACAAAGAAGAGCCAGGACCCCAAAGCAGGCCACCTCGTCACAGGCCCCTGTGTGACGCATCCCTGTGACCGGGGGCTGGGCCACGTCTTGAGTTGACACGAGCAGAGGCGGCGGAAAAACTCCCTGAGAAAGACCCTCGGTGCCAACAAAGGAGTCGGAGGACCCCTGGCCATCCAGCGCCGGGCCAGACCCCACCCCCAGCCAGCAGAACGGGGTCCCACGGGAGCCCTGGGTGCGCTGCAGGGTGCCCTGCTGAAAAGCTGCTTTCACTCCCTGGAGCAACGGGTGCAACGTGGCAAGGGCAGGAGAAAGTCTGTGGCCGGGGGGGAAACCAACAGCATCAAGTCAGACACTGGCTGCACCTCGGGACCGGGGACCCCGGGAAAGAAACTTGGGCGACGCCTACACCCACCCTGAGGGTCCTCACGTGAGAACCGGCCAGATGAGCAGCCTGGCCTCGTAGATGTGCAGGGGACAGGAGGATCCGGCCCTTCTCTGCCACGGAGCCACTCCCCGTCCCCCACGCCTCCCTGGGACAGCACACAGGCCCTTCAGATTATCTAACGTCCCCTCCCCACCCCTGCACGCCACCCCTTCCTGGGAATGTTAGCAAGGGCAAGCTCACTGGGGTGACACATGGCGGATACGCTTTGTCCTAAAGGCAAGCCCTCCACTCATCCCTCACCAGGCATGCTCACCCCGACTGTGGAAGTACTTACTGAGCACCTACTGTGTACACGCCTGGTTCTAAGGGCTGAAGATAGAGCAGTGCTCAAAACAGACAACGTCCCTGGCCTCGTGGCGGCCTGGGGAACTCTGACTCACACAGAACAGCTGGGAGGTGGCACTAAGTGCGAGGAGCCGAAGCAGAGGGGCAGGGCCGCAAGGCAGGTGCTCAGGGAGGGTCTCCCTAATGAGGCGATGCTGGAGCATCCCCGTGAACAGAGCTGCAGGTCTAGGAAGGGGGCAGGCCCTTCTTGCCTTTGGAAGGACAGTCAAAGCACTCCGCTTGCAGACCCTGCCCTTTGCCTTTACTCTTTAGCTCTGTAAGTAGCGTTCTAACTAAAAGACTGCTGCGCAAGTCCAAACCTCTCCTGACGTGCCGTTCGTTACACAATAAAATTCCAGCTGCTACAAGGAACCTGATTTTGTGTCAACTGAAGCAAGGTGCCTGTCATGAAGGCGATGACACCCAGCACAGCACAGCCACTGCCCCCAGATGCTGAGGGGGCTCAGAACCTGCAGCCTCGAGCTCCCGGCCCCTCTGCGCACAGAGGTGCCATGGAGCTCTGTCACGGCCACCAGACCGCGGCCACAGCTGCGGAGACCCGACCCTGGCTGGGTCCGGTGACAGGAAAAGCTCTAGGCAAGCAGGCATCTCTCTCCAGAAAGGAGGGCAGGACTCAAGCCTAGGAGAGAATGAGAAGCGAGGCAGAGGGTGGCCAGAGGTGGGACCTCGGAGCGGGGACTCAAAGGGAAGAGGCCAAACTCAGGGCAGAACCGCAGGTGCCCGACGCGTCTCCAGACCAGGCTCGTGCGGCGGGAGCGTGACCACCAAGGCCTCCACGGGGCCCACCCCACCCCGGAGCCTACGGAGCAGATCGCTGCCGGAGCGGTGCAGGGGCAGTGCCCAGTCTGTGCCCCCTCCCAGCCCGGGTCCCCACCGCCCTGCAGACACAGAGCCAGGACGCCACCGCGCTCCCCAGAGGGCGCCTCCTCGGAATGGCTGGGCGGTTACGGGATGCGGCAGAAGCAGGGAGCCTCCCCGGGAGACCCGTGATGGCGGACAGAAAGGAGCCGGCAGAGCCGAGCTGGGCAGGCTGGGTGGCAGTGGGGGCGTGTCCGTCAGGAGCTACAGAGGGCCTGGCCCCGACGGGCAGCCACTCCAGGATGAGGGGGTGTGGCTCCCAGGCTGCACCCCTGGCACATGGGCACACATGTGCGCACACAAACCCATTTAATGGACAGGAAGCCCAAGGCCACGCGGGCAAGCGACTCCCCTGGCTGGGCGCCCAGTAACCTCGACCGGACACCCAGCCCCCTGCAGACTGCAGGCGCCTCTCTGTGAGAAACGGAGCCAGAGCCGACTGCCGGGTCTCGGGAGCCTGATGCAGCGGACCCCGGGCCCGCATGTGCTCCCGAGGCCCCACGCCCAGGCCCCGCCCGGGGGCCCTACCTTGTATATGCACTTGTGGAAGTCGCTGAGGATGCCTCTGTCGTCCTCCTCCTTCACCACCTCCTTTTCCTGAGCAAAGAGTCGCCGCCGCCCCGTCTTGAGCTGCGCGGGGCCCACCTCCTTCAGCTTGCTGCGGAAGCCGTTCCTGTGGGCCACGCCGTTAATGAGCCCGTTCTTGGGCTCGAAGCGGGGCAGTGGGTGGAAGCGGTTGTAGTCCTGCTCCGTGTGGCCCTCCAGGGGCCCCTTGCGCCTCTCCAGGCTCTCCTTCTCCATCAGCACCTCCTTCTCCAGGCGCCGGTGCTCCTCGGGGGACAGGGAGTCATAGGAGAGCAGGTACTGGCAGTAGGCCTCCTGCAGCTTGGCCAGCCGGTCCTGGGCGGTTTTGGGGATGCGCAGCATGTCTGCTAGTTTGTTCCATTTTTTGAGGTCAGTCACTTGCTGCATGCCGCCCATCTCGTTAATCAGCCGGAAAAAGCAGGCCAGGTCGAGCTCACAGCCTCCTGGGACAGTGAGGGAGGAAAACACAGGGACAGTCAGTGAAAAGGCCCATCAACAAGACCATCCTCCATCACCCAAGAGTCCATGGGTGCCCCGTGCCAGAGATGCCGCCAGGCCCTGGGGTCAGAGCAGCAAACAGAACAATGTAGTCTACAGGGAGACGGGGTTTAGACCATCTTGGGCACTAGGACGATAAACAGAGCAGGACAGGCTGAGAGGCGGCCGTCTTAGGAGGGTGGTCAGGGCAGGGAGCCCCGAGGAGAGGACACTTAGGCAGAGGGCTGAATGGAAGGAGAGACGGCAGAGCAGATCCGCGAGGAGGACGAGTCCAGCGTCCCCTGGAGCAGGGGCAGGGTGCACACGTCTCACACCCCAGGAGGCAGGGTGATGGAACAGGGCATCCCGGCTGGGGCTGGCAAGGCTTGGGTAGACAGCCCCACCCAGCCATACCCACGAGCCAGCGTCACCCGGAACAGCTGCGATGTCGGAAAGTGTACACACGCAGCACGTGTTGTCACTCCCAACCCCCCCACACCCCCAGAGCACACGCACACGCACACGCACACACACACAGTAACTTATTTTCAACCCCCTCCCCCAGGATTTCCGGGCAGCAGGCAGCACCCACCTCGGGGCAGGCGGTGGTCTGTCCCTCAGCTCCTCCCATCACCACTCACACAGAGGGCTGCTTATCCCAGGTGTATGGGCTCGTTTTCACTACGCCCCTTGATCACACTGTACAAAGCATGTCAAAACTCAGATGTGTCTGAATGCCCGCCAAGTGACTCTCTCAGTGGGACCTGGAAAATCAACCTCCCTTTGGCTAATAAACGGGGAAGAAAATCTTCCAGAATAACCATCCACTGGCTGTTAGGAGGTAAATACTCCACAAAACGGTAGGTGAGCAAAGTAAACATTGAGAACATTTAGCTCTTTAAAGGATGGGGATACGTTTATGTATGACAAATGAACGGAAGAGCAGCGGGACTCCTGAGAGCAGCACGTGCACGCTGGCGGCCGGGCAACTCAGGGCTGCCTCAGCCAGGGAAGGGCGAGCGGCAGCCCGAGTCCATCTACTGTGCTGGTGGGACGCTGGCGCTGGTTGTGGTCAGTGCAGTGGGGGCCACGTCGAGGAGGAAACTTGCCCCAACCCTGGCCGGGAGGGGCCTAAAGCCCAAGATTCCAAGATGCACTCCAGGCCCTGCTCTCAATTGGGGCATCTCCTGGGGCTGCCCGCACACCACCCGGACTTGCCGAGATGAAGAGGGATGGGAGTTACCCCAAGGGGCTCAGACCACAGGCTGACCAGAAGGGAGGCAATCACTGTTATTCAACAGCACGGAGAAAACTGACCCAGTACGTGCAAATCCATTATTTCACTCCTCACCTGCTATCATCAACCCGTTCTCAGGACCACGAGGATGCTACGTGACAAAGTGCCGCCTTCCCAGAGAAGGAGCAGCTGCTCTGTGGATTCTGGGAAATTCCTTCAAAACTACCAAGTCTCGGGCTTCCCTGGTGGTGCAGTGGTTGGCAGTCCGCCTGCTGATGCAGGGGACACGGGTTCGTGCCCCGGTCCAGGAAGATCCCACATGCCACGGAGCAGCTGGGCCCGTGAGCCACGGCTGCTAAGCCTGCGCATCCGGAGCCTGTGCTCCGCAACAGGAGAGGCCACAACAGTGAGAGGCCCGCGTACCACACACACACACACACAAAACTCCCAAGTCTCTCACACTGCAAGGAGACTGAGCTCAGAGCCACAGCCCGAGGCCTCTGCGGGTAACGGTCCAGCTCAGCTCCTCTTCTGGAAGCTGACGACACTTTACAGCTGGGGTAACAGCAACGGGTGTGAACACACACACCACAGTGTCAGGTCCTCGCGGCTTCTGGTGCCACGGGAGTCAAGGTTAAGGAAACCCACTCTGAACGGAAGATCGCTCTCTGCCCTCATGACGTCACCTGAGCACACCACCTGTCCCCAGAAGACCTGCCGTCCCCCCCTCCCCCGGGCAGGCTGGGGGACCCGAGACGTCCCACTGCAGCCCCGACTTGGTGAGGCTCTTGGTCACCCTCGCAGCCAACGCCAAGCTCCCGAGAGGCTGGCACCTCCTCAGCCTGTTCCCACAGCCCTGTGTCACCTTCGACCACATCCCGACAGTGGACCACAAACCAAGAATTCTTTCAATTTAAGTGATTCTCACCTGCTGAGAGCAATAACGAAACCTCCATCTCACAAGGAACCCTATCCTACTGCCAACTCTTGACACCTAAATGACCGATAATATCTCCTCTGCTCCCTGCCTTTAAAAAGTTGTCCTCTCCAACTGGAGGAAGGACATGCCCTGTTCCTGTCGAGGGTCTAGAGCCAGAAGGGAAGCACGTGACTCACCTGGCAGACCCAAAAGGAACCCCACTCCACAGAACCGCTCATCCCTGACAGAGTGCGTTAATCCTGGAGGCTCAATAAGGGGAGAGGAAGAGGGAAATGCGTTTTCCAAGAGCCATCCGTGGGCTCTGCCTGGGGGCCAAGTGTCTTCACAATAGCTGGGTGTATGTTCACAAAAGCAGTCACCAAGGAGAGCTCTGCTTCAGTGACAGCCAGAGCTGTGCCTGCTCTCAGAAGTGTTCCCGGACCTGTGGGCTCCACGAGGGCCCAGTCATCACCAGAAAAACTGAGATGCAAGGACAGATAAGCAGACAGAGATAAATGGGCTGAAATGTACCCCACCCACAAAGAGTCATATGTTGAAGTCCTAACCTCGGGGCTGCAGAGTGTGACCGTATTTAGAGACAGGGTCTTTAAAGGGGTAATTAAAGTAAAATGAGGTCACCATGATGGGTCCTAACCCAATATGACTGGTGTTCTCATAGCAAGAGGAAGGGACCTCAAGAACGTGCACACACACCAAAGACCACGTGAGGACACAGGAGAAGGCGGCCGTCCACGAGCCAAGGGGAGAGGCCTCAGGAGAAACCAACCCGGCCAACACCTTGCTTTCAGATTTCCAGCCTCCAGACTGTGAAATAACTTCCTGTAGGTCAAGCCTCCCAGCCTGCAGAACTCAGGTAAGGCAGCCCCCAGCAGACAAATGCATGGGGGCAGCGTTCCTGCCCCTCTCGCCGGACACTACTCTGGCCTCAGCAAGGCGGCCCGCAGCTCAGGGCAGCAGGGGTTGCCGAGTGTGAGAGCGGGGGTCACAGGACCAGCCCTCCTCCTGTCCTGAGCACCCCGCACCTGCAGAAAGGGGGGCCTCAGACTCCTCCCGGGCCAAGAAGGGCCTGGAGAAGCTTAAGCTGGGGCAGACACCATGGGATGGGGCGGGGGGCCTTACCTATGAGTGGGAGCTCGTCCATGGTGATGCCCTGAGATCTGAGGTGCTTCTTGATGCAGGCCAGCCGCTGCACGTTGGGGCCCCAGCGCCGACCCAGCTTGTGGATGTGCTGGATCTGCGTGACGAAGCGCATCTCGTCGTTGAGCTTGCACTCGGGCCGCCAGTCCGGGGGCGGGATCACCCTGCACATGCCGTACTTCTCCACCTGAGGGCGCACCGACTCGATGTAGACGAGCGGGTCGTGGAACTCCTTGGCCGACGGCCGCAAGACGGGGATCTCGTCCATGGCCGCCCACCCGGCCCTGCCGGCCCCCTTCTCGGCCTTGGCCGTCGCCTCGTGCGGCCGGGGCAGGGGCTCCGATTGCGAGGTAGAACGATTTTCACAGGGGGCGCCGTCCGGCTTGCCGTGTGCTTGTCTGCCCGGCGGGCCCTTGCCGGCCGACACCCGCTTCGGCCGGTTCCTCTCCAGGCTCCGCTCGGGCACCTCCTTCTTCCCGTGGCCGCCAGGCGGCACCTTCTCCGCGGGGGCCGGGGCCGCCTTCCTGCCGGGACCCTCCGCAGCACCCGCCTCCCCCTTCATCTTCTTGGGGGGCGACTGCGGCTTGTCGCCCGGGGGCGCCTCTTCCAGCCTCCGCTTGGAGTTCCGCAGACCCTCCCTCAGCTGCCGCCCCCCGCCCTCCTTAGTGCATGACTTTGGGTTCAACCTGCCACTGACCTTGAGGCCATTGACGGTGTGCCCGGTGGACTTGGACGCCCCCCCGAGGGATAGCACCTGTTTTCGGGTTTTTGCATTGCTACTTTCAGTTTTCCCTGAGATTGTGTGGTTGACAGCTGAACTGGGCTTGTGGTGATTAGGTTTGGTTTCCTTGACCAGTTCCCTCTTGGCTTTGGTGTATGTGACAGTCCCCTTCGTCACCGTTGCAGTGTACTTCACAGTTTTGGACGGTGAAGGTCTGACTTCGCGCATCTTTTTGGCACTGGCTGCACTGGTACCCAGAGATGACATTCGAGTGACTCCGCCGACCTTAGAAACCTGGGAGGAGCAGAGGGGGAGAAGGGGAGTTAGCACCTGTCAGCAGGGACCGCCCCACGCCCGGACTCAGCAGCCGGCGCCCGCTTCTGGGAGGCAAGGCAGGCAAAACACACAGCCCCGAAGCCAGCTCTGAGATACTCGGTCTCAGGATCTCCGCAGGACTAGGGGCCCATCCTTCCGCGCAAAAACACTCAGCCAACCTGGGTGCTGCCCAGGGGGTCTCCTGGGTGTGCTGTAAGATGCACGTTTGCCGTTTGAAACTAGATGTTTCCCAGTGAGGACCCTCCACGTGCCTGCCAATCACCTGCCACAAGTTAATAACAACACCCGACAGCAAGGTCTTGCTGGTAAGGGGGCAGACACACAGACACACGCCTGTGCCAAGAAAAGACGTGGCTGCAGTTCTTCCTGTGCTCCCACAGCAGCGTGATCTGCCCGCAGAATTTTACAATCCATGCTCAGTGAGTAAAAAACAAAACAAAAATGCCATGGAAACAAAGGAATAAGAGCGCTCACGTGGCTCAGGTGCTGGTCCCGCGCCACGCCCAGAGGTGTAGCCGTCAGCCGTGGGCGTCAGCCAATCAGTCACCGTGAGACGGGCCCCAGGGCACCTCACTGGATGCACCTCGCCTCTCTGATGAAGCAAAACAGGCTCGACCCCTTCTGCACAGACGGCTCCCATTTCCCGCCCCTACAAGCGTCCACATTCGGTCCTACGGGAATTTGGTGACCAATCAGCCTCTCTTCACAGCCATCTTACAGCTTGGACACCACAGTAATCTTGTGACACACAAAGGTCACCCTCATGTATAAAAAGAAGCCAGCGAGTGACAAGGGTGGACACCAGAAAAGCACTGATTTCCAAAGGATGACAACGGGCCCAGCGCAGGAGCTGATGCTGCGCTGCTCCGGTGCAGACACCACGTCACAGCTCTGCCTCTCAGTGGCCTCTGACATGTCATTTACCATCCTGGGCATCGAGTTTTCACATGCAACCAGGGATGCCAGGGTTACCTGAGCAACACCACCTCCCCAAAAGGCAGACTAAACATTATACACGCTCACCAGGAAACAGAGCAGAAACAACAGCTGCCTTTTCTCACCAATGGGCCCAGAGAAGAAGGTGACCAAGAGGAGGACCTGGGCTCCCCAGCTGGGGAAGCCACGTGGCACCTAAAGCGTTCAGGCCTGTCCTGTCCACGCCCGACGCACCCACCCCGGGACCAGGTCCTGGAGGGGGGCCCGAGTCTCAACGACCTCTGCACTAGGCCCAGGCCCAGCCCAGGTCGCTGGGCCCCATCCCCAGAGTCTCCCATCCAGTAGGTCTGGGATGCAGCCCGAGAATCTGCATTTCTAATGAGGTTCAGGTGATGCTGAGCCTCACCCAAGGACCTACTCTGGGAGCCACGGCAGCAGACTACTAACAGAAGGTTATGAAAACAGAGAAAGGAGAGAAGCCCCCGGACCTGTGTTTCTTCACTCGCCAATTACACGCGGTCCAATGAAAGCCATGAATTCTTGGTGTGAGATTGTGTTCCATGAGCCAAACCCGGGGCGTTTGGTAACCAGGTTTCTGGGGAGCCAGCCTCGACTTCTGGGCTCAGTGAGGTCCCAGACCCCACTGGGGAGGGAGAGGCCAAAGAGAAGGCCCAGGAACTACGGCCTGGATGCACCCTGCCGGCCACTTGAGAATGAAGCAGGACTCAGAATGAGCAGGTGGTCTAGAATACGTAACAGGAAATTTTAAAACAAAACCAGAACAGAACTAGCAGCTTGGCAACAATAAATTAAAAACAAATTTATAAAACCAGGGGCAGGGGCAAAGACAAAATTTCCATGATAAGTACCACTAATTTGGAATAGGATGTACAGTGAGGAATGCAAATATCCATTGACTAAAAACAAAACAAACCATTTAGAAAAACTAAAGGAAACAGTAAAACCCTGCAGAGGCTCACAGAAAGAGTTTTCCATCAGCAAGATGCTCAGGGATCTGCATCTTCAGAGAAGACACCCCTCGAAGCCCTCATTCTGTGGGGGCTGCTCCGACTCTCACCCAACTTACACATAAGCAGACGCAGGGCACCGTTAATCCCTTCTTGAAGATAAGGATCGCCAGCAGAAACGGCAACCACTGCACAGTGGACACCACCAACCAGCTCCTGCCGGCAGAGCCCACCGCCAGCCGTCATGTCTTGCTGAGGTTTAGGTTCAGTGCCTCCCAAACCCGGGAGCCCAGAGAACCCCTGGGGAGCTTGAAAATAATGCTGATTCCAGTCTAAAGCCCTCCCCCATCCAGATTCTGACCTAACCGGTGAGGATGGAGAAAGGGGCTCAGTGTGTGCAAGTCCCCGACAGCTCTGCGCTCCCCCGACACGGCTGTGCACCTGCAGGAGGCCGGGAAGCCAGGCTTCCACTCTCCCAGATTCTACCTGGAGGAACGGCGCAGGGCCCCGAGTCAATCCAGTCCGGCTTCTCGGGGCCACCTGATCTCCTGCCTCACTGTCGTACAGGAAATTCCAAATTTTCACATGGTGGAATTCTGCATAACTATTTCACCATCTTCAATGGCAAAAAGATCGTCTTCTTATTTACCTATTTCTATAAACACAGACGCCTAGTCATTGGCCTGTGCTTGCCTCCAGGGTCCAATGAGTAATTGGTACCAAGGAGACACAGCTATGGACCGAGGCACTGTCTCACCTTCACACTGGGCGTCTCCCCAGCCACCGCTCTATTCCACCATGGAATAGAGCCCAACACTGTTTCACCTCAACACGCGCCCAGGTCACCTGGCCAGCCCACCACACGGGCCTGCTCTCAACTCTACACATCTGGAGGAAGTGCTGACACGGGGAGAGGGGTCACTGTAATTCACTGGAGAATCAACACGCAGGAGGCGGGAGGCGGGAGGCGGGAGGCAGGAGGCAGAGCCCTCTGGGGGGCAATAAAGGCCCTTCAGCTGAATAACTTAACGTCTCTTCAAGGTGTTCCTTCTCAGCTCAGGTGTGGGCTTCTGACGTTGCACCCCAAAGCTGTCACCCAGCTCTGCAGGAAGTGGGGTGTCTTGACCCACCACCGCCCACCCGGCACCTGTAGCTCAGGTTACCCCTGTCGCACAGACATGAAGCGGTCCTCAGTTCAACCAGAAAGTCAACTACCAAACTCCCATTTCCCACTAGAGGGAGTCATTGAGTCGAGTGGCTCTGCCCATCCTCTCAGAGCAGCAGCAAAGGTGCCCAAGAGAAACACTATTGGTTGGGGACAGTGTATTTGGACTTTAAAATTCAAATTAAATAGCAAAAGAGCCTAAATGAACAGAGTCCACTGGACAGGCAGCGAGTTACGGACAGGGAAGGCAGGCCTGCTGGTGTGGCGGGCACCTGGAAGTTAGTGAGCAGAGGCACACGGCTGACGCAGCCCTGCTCTCCGAAAGGAACACCTGGTCCTGGTCGGAGCCCCGAACCTTCCCAAAGCACCTGCCCCCTCCCCTCTGCAGGCCACCTGACCCAGTCACAAGCACCACGTGACAGAGGCGCAGTTCAAACTCCCCGCAAGACCTGATGAAGAGCACGGTCAGACCTTCCACATTCTTCTAGCTGAGGCGAGTCTCTCCATTTCTCTCTGGATGCCCATTTTTCATTTTCCAGAAGGTTAAAGAATACGCCTCACTCTTCGGTCTGAACAGCTCGGCCTCCTCTCTCCATCCGACTAGACCAAGACTTTTTCCAGCTGCCATACATTTGAGTGTGAAAACCTCTCCTCAAAGGTGCCACAGCCCAGCAGACCCTCCGCCGGGTGTGTCTGCCCTGCCACACAAGCTGGTGGTTTTCTCCCTCACGTTACGGCTCAGCCTCAGCGCAACAGATGAGAATAGGAGGTGTGCCAGCCGGGGGCAGCCTCACCACCCACGTCTTCCACATCCTGGCTTACCAACCACACACAGTTGTCTGCAAAAGCCTCTTCACGACACGCTTGGAAAACATCTCCACACCCTCTCTAGGTGTAAGAATGGTTGTTTCTCCATCCTCAATTTGTTATTTTTACTGCACATTACGTATGTACTGTTCTAAGGAAGCACTCGACACCTACCACACATCCAAATCATCACCCAGGGCAGTTGCAGGGCTGCTACCCATGTGTGGGTGTCACCTGGCACACCTGGAGCCTTTGGGAGAATAAAAGCTGGAGGATTAGGGAGGCCCCTCACACTGAGTTCTCATGCTCTGAGTCTCAAAGGCCGGGGCTTTTATGAAGCTGAGCACCCCACCCAGCACCGTGAGAGGCAAGGTCCCAGCAAGAAGAGTGAGCTCTCGGTGCACTGGGGCCAGCAGGGCATGGTCACTTCTCAGCAGCACCCCTACATAGGGCATCCCTCCACCCTGGCAGCTGTACTTCGTACAATCACTGATCTTTTCTTTCAGGCCGACAGAAAAAAATTAATCATATCTGACATTACAGATCCGAGTATTCTCTGGGCCTCCCATCTTTTATGCAGTTGAAAAGATGAAAGGTCAGATTCTAATCACTTGCATCAGGCCATTACAAAGGAATCTACAATGGGCTTCTATTGGTCTTTTTTCTTAGAGTACTTAACTAATGGGATTTGATGGTATCAAAATTATCCTTTCATTTCTCACAATGTCCCTGGGAGAAGGGTTGGCATCATTGGCTCCAAATGAACAATAAGGCTCAGGAAGGTTAACTATTACAGCTTAAGTCTCGGGTGAAGGTCGTGGTCAGAGCCCAACTAGACCTGGGAGTCCTGGGTCATCCCACCCGGCTGGATTAGACAGGGGAGGGAGGGCAGGCAGGAGGGGGTGGGATGGGGATGGTTACACCCCACCTGCAAGACCTGAACCCAGAAAGCCAGCCAGGCTCCTACAGTCACTCAGATGACAGTCTGCCCTGCCACCCAGGTCTCCCCTCCATCTTCTTCACTGCGTGTAAAAGGGGCCGCGTGAGCCTGCTGTGGGTCAAGGGGATGGGCCCATCCCAGGGAAGGGGTACCTCTACTCCCCTCAACTCTCACCTCTAACTGCGAGAACTCCTCTTGTTCAGTTACAAAGGGAAATCCTGAACTGAGGGGCAAGCGCTGGGGGCTGAGGATGAGCTTGGACCGACTGAGATAGGGGTTTACTCAATCCAGCCTCACGTGTAAAAGAGAGAGAGAGAGAGATTATGGTTCTATGTGAATAAAGTCACACATTCATTCCTCACTGAGATTCCTGCTCCACAGATGGATCCCCTCCCTCTCTAGACCCCCTTCTGAATTGTTCTCTTTCATAAGCAAAGATCTGGAGGAAAGTTCTGCACAAAGGCCTGTCCGGCCAACAGCTTTGGAAATGGAATGGGGACTCAAGACACCAAAGGAATGCTGCCTCCTGTACTTTATGTCCTGAAAACCGGGTACCCAGCTCAGGGGCGGCCAATTCCACAATCACGCTCAGGTGCTCTTGTGAGGAAAACCGTGAGGTTTGTGTTTCAGGAACAGTGGGCAACGTTTAAAATATGCAAAAACCACCTGTTTAATCTCAAGATGACACTTCAGAAGCACTAAGTGGCAACCTGAGGACCGTAGAAACATTAAACAGGAGGATTCTTGCCTCGTCCACTCCAGCTGGAGGACTGAGTGATATTTGAAAGCTAAAGGTTAAGACTAATACTACGTGTGCATACACACAATCCTATGGATGTGCATGCATACAGCTACATATTCAGAGACAATGGTCCCCAACATCATCAAGAATGAGAAAGACCATGGAGAAAGAGCAATTCAACAGAAGGAATTCCAACCTTCACACCACAATGACCATCTATCTATCTATTAGTTCTCTCCACAATGGTGCGCATCAGGGAATCTCTAGGCCACTCGCGCCTCGCCCAGAATCAATCAATCTTTCCAGATTAGAGTCCTCAGTCTATTCTAAGGAAAGTTTTAACTGTATGTGACAGAATTCCCAGTGTGGAGAGCGCATCTCTGATCCCCATGGCTTACCCACTCTCAGATGGAGTGAGAACAGGAGCAGAGCACGTAACGAAACGCCACTGGACCCGGGTGAGAGCCTCACCGAGCTCCACACCCCCTCCCAGGTGCTGAGAACTCTGTCCAAGGGCAGGGAGAGGCACCCACAAAGGATCTGCATTCTGGATGTGACCCCGAAGTCGGGGCGTTTGGCGGGGGTGGGGGTGGGGGTGGCGCAGAGCGTGTGCAGCCTCCGCTAACCCTGAGGGCGCAGGACGGAGTAAGTGTCCCCCGCGGCTGCACCTGTCTCATCACCGCCTGGAGGCCTATCAGAAGTCCTGCCGCGAGCCACCAACGTGTCCGAGCCACCAACGTGTCCGTCAAGAAGCACAGGGGACACTCCAGGCCATGTGCAGGCCTGTTCCAAGGTAACTTGTGGCTCCCGGCCTCACCTGAGGACTCCTTGCCTCACCTGGTGCCCGGGGCGCTGGGGCAGGGGAGGGGTAACGAAGGAGTGTTCCCTCCCTACCCTTCTAGGGCATCCCAGCAAGCGAGGGTCCACTGCTGGTGGCACTGGGTGCTGGCAGCGCCCTCCAGGGAGGGATGCAAACCCACCAACGGCCCCGCCTAATCCACCCTCATGGTAGGAGAGGCATGTGCACTGGCACCTCTGTGCCCAGGTCACCCCCTCACTTCTGAGCATCCCTTCCTGCCTTCTGAGCTCCGGAAAGATGGATCTCTCAAGGCTACTACTCACATTCCCCCTTCAGTTAACTTGATGAAACGCGGCGGTGGCATCTGGCAGGAAGGCCGGCACCCTCCGGGCCAGACCATGATCCCCTGGCGGCAGGGCTGGGCTTTACCTGTTTCCGTAAGTCCTGAGCCGACCGATGCAGAGGGGGGTGGTGGTGAGCGGGGAGCCCCCTGGCAGAGGAGCCCGCGGAGGGGGCCGCTGGGGGGTGGCTCGTGGAAGCCTGCTCCCTCCGGCCGTCGGCCCGGGGATCACTGTGCTTCTCCTTCGCCGGAGTGGCCTCTTTGCTTTTGTGTTTCTGAACAGGTTCCTTCTCCCGTGATGACCTGCTGGAACCATTGAAAACTGGAAAGTAAGGAGAGAGAAAGAACAAAGTCACTACAGAGGATGCTGCCTGCTGCCAGGTACCCTAAATCCCCCAAAGACAAAAAGAGAAAGAAAAGGAAAACATTCTGGACAAACATCACATCTCACACGCTCTCAAGACCCAACCTCAAGTCAAAACAACCACCACGAAGGACAGGAATAATCCTAAACACAGAGAGACCAAAAAATATAACTTTTTTATAACTTTTTGTTATAAACACATCCTAGGAACTATCTGCTTTGGTTGAAACCACTGAAAAATCCATTTTAAAAAATCCCTACCAAAAAAAAAAAAAAAAAAAAAAATCCCTACAGGGACTTCCCTGGTGGTGCAGTGGTTAAGAATCCACCTGCCAATGCAGGGGACACGGGTTTGAGCCCTGGTCCGGGAAGATCCCACATGCTGCGGAGCAACTAAGCCCGTGTGCCACAACTACTGAGCCTGCGCTCTAGAGCCTGCGAACCACAACTACTGAGCCCGTGCACAGCAACTAATGAGCCCACGCGCCACAACTACTGAAGCCCATGCACCTAGAGCCCATGCTCCGCAACAAGAGAAGCCACCGCAATGAGAAGCCCGTGCACCGCAATGAAGAGTAGCCTCCACTCGCCGCAACTAGAGAAAGCCCGCGCGCAGCAACGAAGACACAACGCAGACAAAAATAAATTAATTAATAGGAAAAAAAAAAAAGAAACCAACAGTCACATTCCACGAACAGGACCACCTCATGTATAAAGATACAGGGGATCCTAAAAAAGAACATATTCTTCAGTTTAAAGTAATGCATTTAAGGCTGCAGATCTGCCGACGGATATGGGTCAGGACACAGCTGCTTCACCTGAGCCCTCAGTGACCAGAGAAGAGGGACAGAGAGGCACAGGCGCTCTGAGCCGGACCCGTTTCTACCCCAGGAGTCACAACACACATACAAGTATTAAGTGTTTGCCGACAGCCCAGGGGCCACGGTCAGGCGAGGAAGTCACAGCCTCTGAACCCAAAGGGACTGGACCTTGTCCTCACGCCCATTTTACAGAGGACGCCAATGGAAGGCGAGTGCCGAGCCCAGGCCCTGCTGCCTCCCAGGCCCACCCTCCTGGTCCCCAGGTTGCGCTCAGTGCTGGTTCCCTGTGTGCCTGCTGCACACCCCCGAACCCGCTTCAGGGAGTTGAGAAGAGAACAGCGATGCTCAGGGTCCTTACAGTAAACTTCATCACGTTGCTGCCCTGAGGTTTCTCCTCGGTTCACAGCCGGGACTCGCACTCCAGGAAAGACCTGGTGGGCCCGGCACTCCTCCACGGCATCTACAGGCCCTTCACATCTGCTTCTCTGGTTCCCGTAGGTCCCCCCACACCCGCATCCCAAACCCCCTGGGCAGGTGGCCTATTTCTCCAGGGAAGGAGGAAGGATGCCCCATGCTTGGCTGCCCGGCCCCACGAGCTCCACGCGGAACAGCCAGGGAAGCCAGTGAGCCCTTGCGGCTGTCATTTTAAAAAGGCTCCTGGGGCTTCCCCGGTGGCGCAGTGGTTGAGAGTCTGCCTGCCGATGCAGGGGACACGGGCTCATGCCCCGGTCCGGGAGTATCCCACATGCTGTGGAGTGGCTGCGCCTGTGAGCCGTGGCCGCTGAGCCTGCGCGTCCGGAGCCTGTTCTCCGTAACGGGAGAGGCCACAGCAGTGAGAGGCCTGCGTACTGCAAAAAAAAAAAAAAAGGCTCCTGGAGTATTTCCTGACAGAAGGAGCCTTAAAAGGTCACTGTGCCCACCCACCCACTGGGTACCTCCACTCCAAGGTTACCCACCCCACAACCAGGCCTTGCAGAATGCCAGGCAGAAGTCACCACAGGACCAGGCAGCTGTAAAGAAAAACTTCCGCCTCCTTTGAGTTGAAACCTCTTCCTGAAGCTTAAAGACTCAGAAGGCAAACCCCCTCTCCCACTGGTCCATCAGACAATAACGTATGTCTTCCAAGGACGCCCTCCCCAGTGCCATCAATGCTTTCTTTGTCCCCCCATTTGTCTAAGTGGCCTTTAAATTACATTTATGCCTTGTAGATTGCAAATATTTTCCTCTTTTTTGCTTTTCCATCTGTTATGTTGCTAAATCCGCTAACCCACTTTTTAAGTTTCTTAGCTTCGAAAGTTCTCCCATGAAGCTGGTCAGAGGTGGGGACTTTCTTACACGCAGCCAGCAGCACCCCGCAAGAAGAAGAAAAAATATCCGAACATATTTTCAGATGGTATGACATTCCTCTAAGTTTCCCCCTAATTGTTTCTGACTCGATCGCTTAGATTTGCTTCTTTAGTGCACCTGTTATTACACCGTATGTGGTGTAACGCACAGATTCACGTTTTCCATATCTGGATGGGCTGTGAGCCCTGATCTCTAAAGCTGCTCGCAGCCCCAGTGATGACACACTCTAAATAGATGTTCAATACGGACGTAAAGACCACGCCACAGCAAAATACGGTATATGATCCCGTGTTGTGCAAGGCTCTGCTGGTTACTTTGTTACAGAAAAACGGAGCGCTTCAAATGGTTGGCATTTATTCTAAGTGTAACTAACTACACGTTGTCAGAATCCATTCATCATACCCAAGCTGGCGCTATCTGCACTCGCCTTCCAGACAAATTAGAAGCAACATCCATAAGAAGTCATACTTCAACGTGATTAAAAATCAAGCCAAGGAACATGAATCTAGGCAATTCTTGACCGTTCACCAATTTTCTCAGGCAGTGAACATAGCTCCTTTATTGAAACAAAGCACAGGAAGTTTCATCTTTTTATTTTTAATCTTAAATACTCCATACTTTCCTGACCTTTGCTACTGCCACCAAGATGAGCAGTGTGCTAATACTAGAATTACTTACTTCTTTGTTTGGTTACAAAAAAAATTTATTCTGGGGGTTGGTTCCCTTTCACAAGCTTGTATGAGTGCCTCAATTCCCAGCCCTACTGCCTGCACCTGGGCAAGCTGTGTAAATCCTCAGTTTTCTCTCTAAGGCTGAGAACCACACACTCCTACGTGGAGAGTGTGCAGTGCCCTGTCTGGGTTCGGCAGGCACTCGGCACTGGGGAGACCTTACTGCTGCTGCCTCTTTAAAGGGACCGTCTCAGGTTATTACATGCAGATTGTGGCCAGAGCTCTTCTTCTGGCCTCCCACCCTCCCCGCAGATGCAGTAGAAGAATGGGCTTCAATACAGCCCAAGGGCAGGCCTAAGCCGACTCACCATAACCTCCTACTCGACCCGGCGGCCTACCACTGCCTCCCAATACCCATTTCATGGGAAAACACAGGCAGTGCCAACGTCCTGGCCAAGCAAGGAAAAATATGATGCTGAAACCACAGCCCTCGTTGTTCTACCAGCTTAACGAGCGACCTGACCCATGGGGGACCCACAGACCCTTTCAGGGGATCCCCTAGGTCAAAAGTACTTTCTTAATTATCCTAAGAGTATTTACCTTTTTTACTGTGTTAACATTTCAGTGATGGTAATGGCTAAAGGTGGATCAGCCATCAGGGTAATGCAAACCAACATGACCATGAAATACCACTTCACATCCCCTAGGACGGCTACGTTCACAAAGATGCATAAAGGCAAGTGTGGGTGAGAATGCAGAGTGGAACCTTCAAACACTGCAGGTGGAAATGTAAAATGGTGCAGCCACTCTAGAAAACCATCTGGAAGTTCCTCAAAATGTGAAACAGAGTCACCATATAACCCAGCAACTCCACTCCCAGGTATGAGCACAAGAGACATGAAAAATATGTCCACATAAAAACATGTATATGAACGTTCAGAGCAGAAATATTAACTATAGTTAATAACTGGGGAAAAAATCCAAAGGTTCATGCACTGGCATTTAGCTAAACAAAATGGGGTGTCATCTATCCATGAAAAGCAATCAGGAACAGATACGTGCTCCAGCATGGACGAATCTTGCAGACATTATGGGACATGAAAGAAGCTAAGGACAGAAGGTCACCTATTATAGGATTCCATTCCTATGAAATGACTAGACCAATACATAAGAGACAGAAAGTATGTTAGTGGTTGCCAGGGGCTGGGGAGGGTTCAGGAAAATGGGAATGACTCCTAATGGGTACAGATTTTTCAGGGTGAAGGCGATGAAGATGTTCTAAAGTTGACTGTGATCATCATTACACAACTCTGTGAATATACTAAAAAGTACAAAATTGTACACTGTGGGTAAATTTTATGATATGTGAATTACATCTCCATAAAACTAAAAACAGAACAAAACCAAAAGAAAACGTCAACAGGTAGCAAAATTCAACACAAATCAATGCAGTGGCACCAAACTAAATGAACAAATATTGGTAATCTTCATCACCATTCACTAGCAGTTAGAAAGAAAACGACAGCTTCACTTTGGAAAGTGATAAAGCAATAGAAATTGTTAACAGTATTAAATCTCAACCCTGGAATACACATACTTTGTGTGACAAAAACGGAACCACAGGACTTCCCTGGTGGCACAGTGGTTAAGAATCTGCCTGCTGATGCAGGGGACACGGGTTCGAGCCCTGGTCTGGGAAGATCCCACATGCCGCGGAGCACCTAAGCCCGTGAGCCACAACTACTGAGCCCACGCACCACAACTACTGAAGCCCGCGTGCCTAGAGCCTGTGCTCCACAGCAAGAGAAGCCACCACAACGAGAAGCCCGTGCACCGCAACGAAGAGTAGCCCCAGCTCACCGCAACTAGAGAAAGCCCGAGTGCAGCAACAAAGACCCAATGCAGCCAAAATAAATAAATAAATAAATAAAATAAATTTACTTTAAAAAAAAAAAGGAACCACACATAAGGCATTTCTCCTGAATACCAGTATGACGACTATTCCTAGGGAAAAGCACTTGTGAGATCAAGTTGTAAGCTAGCTGCTTTTTCACGGAATGCTATTTTTACTTGAAAGAACAACCGATGCAGTTATTTGTCAGCCATTTTCTCAAAAATGAATAAAGTGAGGCTGTCAAGGAAAAAGTAACAATGTTTGCTGCCAACGACAGAATTCACGATTTCAGGCAAAAATTACAATTCTGGAAAACGTGTATCTGCCACCATGAGTTCGACGGCCTCTCAACACTTAAAGACTTTCCCAATGAGTTCAGTGCAGAGGGAAGATTCTTTGAAACAGCGTAACGGAAGGTGCCGATGACTGGTAGGGGTGGATAACCCAGTGAACCATTATTTTCAAACAATCAATACAAGACATTACAAAATTGTGTGTGGGTCAGAGAGCCATTCGAGGGAGAAGGCAAACCAATGGATGTTAATGTAACAGAGCAGGAGAAGCTCACCGATGTGGGTTCAGATGATGGTAACAACTGACCCTGAAGAAACTACCACTGGTTGAGTCTGGGTGTGAAATCAAAGAATAAAATTTTCACAAAGGCTCCTCCCTCTTCCAACCACCTCTTTGTCCGAGACTGATTTTCTTCGTATATGACCGAATGCAGAAGCAGACCTAAGAATCTAGCCATCATCTCCTAGGCCAGACTTCAAGGACATCTGCAAAAATGGAAAATCATGCAACCCTCCTCTCCTGTAACTGTTGGGGTTTGGAATATTGTCCCTTTACATGACAATGTTCTTTGTGTTAACATGTAATGGGGGTTTGTGTTATTTTTAAATAAGTAAATATTTCTAAATTACCTCAGTCTTTAATTTTAATATGGTAAATATCAATAAATACAATCCACAAAATAAAAGCCTCCTGGGGTCCCTCAATAGTTTTTTAAGAGCAGAAATGGGTCTTGAGACCAACAAGCCTGAAACCAGTAGGCTGGATCACCTTTTCCGTGGTTATTAGCTACACCGTGGTTTACTAGAGGGTTTGAGGGCCCCTGTACTTATGCCTAGACCTACAAAGCCCCCAAAAAGCTCAGGCTCTAAAATGAAGCTACTTAAAGTTGAATCCAGATAAATCATTTGCTAACTATCTGACCTTGGACTGGTTTCCTGTCCAAGCCTTAGTTTCCCAGTTAACTACTTATCTCATAGGGTCACTTGGAGGATTCAGTGAGAAGATATTAGTCTAGAAAGGATCTTTGCGGCAGCAGTGGGCAAGCGTTAGCTTGTAAGGATCACCACACCACGACCGGGTCAATGCCACATGGGCATCAGGGCACCAGTGCTCACGGTTTGTCACTCTTTTCTTTTCCAGGTGAACCATGGGGGCGAGGCCAGTTGCTAGAAAGAGACTTCAAGGAGCTTAGTTAAAAGTTGGCACTGTGGTTAGCCAGCAACATCTTTCTGAGATCCGGGGGCGGGAGGACAGAGCCTTCACTGTCATTATCTGTACCTGAAACAGAACGCACAACTCTGCTTCTGTTCTAATGCCCTGTAGGAGCTCTGACACCACAAACACCAAAAATGACTCCCTAGGAAAACACTGTGGGGAAAGGGAACCCTGATCACAGAGAGGAGAGGCAAGAGGGAGGCACGCGCCCTTCACGTAATAAACCGAAGCAGCTGCTCTGTGAACTGCAGCACAAGTTTCCACTAAAGACTATTTTGATCAGATCATCGGGAAAGGGGAAGGTTTTCAAAAATACAAAAATTAAAAATGGAATCAAATTAACTTTGATTTGCAAACAAAGGGAGAGTTCTCAAAGGAATCCCCGTTCTGTAACCGCCTTGCTGTTTACAGCAGCCGTCCACCCAAATGGCAAACACAGCCAAAAAGCCAACTCACGTGTCACTGGGAGGTGGATGGGGGGGCGCTTGTTAGGTGAAGATGATGGTGCGTGAGACGAGGTATGTTTTGTCCTCAACAGCTCATTAATTTTAAGTGTCGTGGGAACCTGCAGTTTTGCTCCTCCAAGTAATTATCTTTTGTCTTAATTTGTAAGATTCTCCAGAAGAGGAGAGAAGGGGAAAGGAAAAAATATTCACTCTCACAGGAAAAGCCTAAACCCTGTGAACATAAGAGACAGAAAGTTCGAGATGTACAGAGGACACACACACACTGTCTCCAATTAAAAGAAATAATTGGACTCATCTCTTTAAGGAGAGGAAAAAAGCATTTATCACGGTGAACCATATTAGGAAATTGTTTTGTACTCAGATACAAACACCTCTGCATTAATGAACAGAGACAAATATATTGATTTGTATATACATACTCTGAAAGTTAAATGGTCTGTAGACAAGGGTTTCCACACCACAGCAAGCAAAACCTTTAAATCCAAAGGCTGGTATTCTGACTTAGGGTCACTTCAGAAGGTAAGGTTTGCTCCCAGAAAGGGATGAAAAAGAAACGGGCAAGAAGGCACTTTAGAAACATCTTCACCAACAAAATCCCGCGATCATCTGTAAGGTGGAAAGCGATGCTTTCCAAGAAGGAACTCACGTCTACAGCTCCAGAGTCTGTACTAAACGGTGTTCCCCCACCTGACTCTGTCCACACAGATCCGGACGAGATTCCTGGGGGATCCACAAGGCAGTCGATAAAACGCTGATCATAAGGTCTTTAAAACCCTCACTCCATACACAACCTCTTGGAGGGACAGGGATAGTTTGGTTGCGATTTCTAGCCACCAGGTCCAAACACATCTATGCCTGAATTCCCACAACTACAAAACAAACCAGCTGCCTGCCCTTATCTGCCCTCCAGGAATCGCTAAAGTATTCAAAATAAAGTATGTAAAATGCTATCCGGTCTTCAGAGAAAGGAGCTGTGCAAATATAAGCAAGTTGGATCTTCTTAAAAGCGCCTGCTGTAACAGCAAAGACCCACATGTGCAAACAGTCACTCCCTCTCAACAGAGCGCACAGGTCAGCAGCAGCACTTCTGCCTGCCCCCTTCCCCTGCCAGAGCCAGGTGCCCCAATCGTGATAATTATTTGTGCTGCCAAAGGCACCTCATCTGAATGACAGCAAGTCTTTTATTAGGTGAGCAGGAAAGAGGACTCCTTTCTTGGCATCTGGCAAAAGTCCTATGATATCCTGAGATGACCCAGCACATCTAACCTTCACCTTGAAGGAGAAATACAAGAGCCATTACCGAAAGCTGGGCCGGAAGGTCTGCCAGCAGACACACGATGCACAGGAGGAAAGAAGAAGCAGGAAGCTGAACGTGGGACTAACCCCCAAATTACCTAAAATAAGACCCGTCCCACCCCCAAAACAAATCGAAGGGACAAAAAAAGAATCGCTGTTAATAGAGAAGACTGTGCTACGGAAAGGCAAAGAGAAGCACGCCACGTTTCTGATCTGCAGCCAGATATTTAAATGTAAGCTTCGTGTCATTACAAGGCGTCCTGACTCGGGGAAGACAGACTCCATCAATCGGCTGGCACGGAATCCTTGTTACTGTACAAAAGCCGCACTTGCTCCCTGGAGCCAGTTCAACTTTGAGTCACTATTGTCTGAAAACAATGGAATGTGTCTGCCAACCTGTGCCAACAGTTCAAAAGGGTTTTAATGCCGCCTGTGTTGAGTGCTGTAACCCAGTTTGCCCTGGGTAAAAACGGCTCCACTGACTTAGCTCCAGCAATCACGTGTCAAGGTAGAGAAAGCCAGGACTTGTAGGTCAGCATAAGCCCCATGAGGATCTCACTCACGCTGGGAGCCCACAGCAAGGGCTGAAACCTACAGAGGCCTCCAAGCACCCTGCGCCAGTATCACAAGCAAGTTCTACTGGTTTACACGGAATTTGCGAAAGCCCTCTGGAATTTCCACTCAGTGAAATCTTATCACTTCGGTTACGTGTGTAACAGGAAACAAATCTCTTGAAAAGAAGTTTTAAAGCAAATTGGATTTTCTTCTCTTTGTAAGAACCTGAATCTGTAAGTCATACAATGTTTTTCCTGTCAAAAAACTTGGTTATTACCAGGGTTCCAAGATCTAGAAATGTGAATACATTATGGATACTGATGTAATGTACCTGACAGAGTTAGACAGATTTGCCAATTAAACACGTTTCTTACATAGGATCCTAATAACTGCAGACACCAAAGTGTGAAAATGGCACATGACCTTTATGAGAATACAAAGATCAGGGCATCAGAAAGACCATCAATCCAAATGAATGGCTTCTGTCATTGAAAAATGGTTTCTTGGCCCCCTTGGCCCCCAAAGGAGCCAAGGAAAGGACAAGACGGATGGCCAGATGGTGCCTGACCCCCTGCCTGTCCGCAATTCAGGTGGCTCCATGGCTCTTGCATTCTCCAACATGCCATGGCAGGGACAGAGGACTGACTGCCTGGGCTGAGGGCCTGTTGGGAGGGTGGGCAGTGGTCCAAGAGGAATCTCATACTTTCTCACCCTCCAGAAATAAGACAGAGCAGAGAACTATGGGTTATACTCAGAGGGAGACAAGCATCAACTCTGGAAGAGCAAATGAATGAACTGATTTTGTAGCTCAGGGTTTCATAGAGCCCTGCGTTCAAGGACATGAATTCTAAAAGGCCAACCACTTCCGAAGTGAATGGCAAGACTCTAGCCCACCTTCGGATCTGAACAAGGAAGCTCTGACTATTCACAACAAACCGGGGGAGAGAGACACCTTGGATGTGTGCACAAGAGCTAAACTGGAAGGCACTCCATGTACACAGCCACTCTACAAGTTATAGAAGAATTGGTTATTTGCAGAATAAAAATATTAGTACAGAAAACCAAATACAGAAATATCTGCATTGTAATAAGGACTGTTTTCAAGGTTCTCCAAATAAATTCTGTAGATCTGCTATGGTACCACACCAACCCCCCCAGCCAGGAAAGGAATGACTTTTGGAAATCCTATACTCACACTGTATAGTCTCTGGGAACAGCACAACTTCCCAAGTGACTAAAATGTCCCCTTAAGACAAGCCAGATGAATTTAGCTGGAAATACTAAACACTGAGCAGCTGGGTAAACAGCTCAGCGATTCAATTTATAATATGTATGATATAAACGCATCCCAGGCAAGTATGGACAACAAAATTGTTTGAAGATTCTGAAAATCGTTAATTTCTTCAGAACTGCAGAGTATCACAGTTCTTTAGAAGAGTCATGGGGCCTGAGGCCAGCAACAGGACAGTAGCCAGCACCCCCTTTCTGAGAACTCAGTCAAGCACCAGGCGCTGTGCTGAGTGCCTCTGTCACTCACTCATTACTAACAGACTTGTGTTCTCTTCAGTAAGCTATTATTCACATAGCACGTGATCCACTCATTCAAGGCGGACCATCCAGTGGATTCTGGCATATTCACAGAGTTGTGCAACCATCACCACAAAAATACAAGTTTAAAATGTTTTCATCACCCCCAAATGAAACGCCATCCCTACCCACTCCTGAACCCTAATGGAAAAGCCAGGTGTCCGTCCGCACACCAAACTACCAGGGGCCAGAGCAGTCCTAGATGTGTGTGTATATCCCCAAGGTCCCGCGTGGACCGAGAGAGCAAACGCTTCAGCAAGATGAAAAGAAACAGGGACGGGCTGGTCATACTGGTGGACGGGTGTCACCGGCGACCATCTACCACACTCGGAGCAACTCCCTCAGATGCGGTCAGTAACGTCACAGTGCTAACAGCAGCCCCCTCGGGCAGCCCTCACTGCGTGCCAGGTATTTGAAACGTACTAACTTTCCAGGTTTCTCTTATCAACTGCAAGGTTGTTCTAGACTTCAAGATCTTCTCACTCACACGTGGAGTTAACAGCCAATACAGTGTTCTCTACCACATCGGAATAAAACCTATATTGACTCACTTGCCAGTCACAAAAACCTATGAAAGGACTTCGCTGGTGGTGCAGTGGTTAAGAATCCGCCTGCCAATGCTGGGGGCACGGCTTTGAGCCCTGGTCCGGGAAGATCCCACATGCCATGGAGCGACTAAGCCCGTTCGCCACAACTACTGAGCCTGAGATCTAGAGCCCGCGAGCCACAACTACTGAGCTCGAGATCTAGAGCCCGTGTGCTACAACAACTGAAGCCTGCGTGCCTAGAGCCCGTGCTCCGTAACGAGAAGCCACCGCAATGAAGAGTAGCCCCCGCTCGCCACAACTAGAGAACGCCCGCGCACAGCAACGAAGACCCAACGCGGCCACTAATTAATTGATTAATTAAAAATAAAATAAAAACCTATGAAAAAGCACTCCTACTACCTCTTTAAAGATAAGAAAACTAAAACTGCCCGAAGTTGCAACCACATACGGTCAGACAAGCATCAGTGTCCTGATCTCAACCACTAGGTCAAGTGGCCCCAAATGGAAGAGGGGTGGAAGGTAAAAGAAAAAAGCATTCCTCAGCTGGAGAGCATCTCCCCGTGGCACATGGGGGGACCCTGGCTCTGCCCACACAACCCACCCCTCCACCGCCCAGACAGAAGGGCTGTTGAATGCACCTCAAAGGCAATTACAGGACAGAAATGGGGTGAAGTCACCCAAGCAACCGCTTTTCAGCCCTTACACAACTCCCCCACCACCACCATGTCAATCCAAAAGCAATGAAATTATTCCAGCTGGGAGTCCGATAACATGTTGTTTAAAAAACACTTGTGGGAAAAAAAAAAAAAAGACTTGTGAGAAATGTCCTTCTTCAGAAACAGAGGAGCACACAAAGAAACAGTGGTCTCTGCTATTCCTTCCACTTTTCATTAAGTGCAAAACAAGCATGTGGAGAATATACAACGTGGGGCTGATGGGAACAACCCACCCTCACTGAGTTCTCCTGTGCAAAGGCTAAGGAATGCCTCACCACCTAGGAAAAACCAAAGCCAGCATCATTCCAGACAAAAGCATTAATTCCTCTACCCTACCTCACTTACCCTGCTGAAAAACAATTACCAACGATGAGAACTTCTCAAAAACCGAGCCACTTCAAATATCAACTTGTAACACAAATACAAGAGCCACGTTTTGATTGTGTTGTTTGATGGCCAAATACAGAGATTAGCTAAGGGCTCTACTGTTAGGATCATTTGAGGTTCTGTATACTGAAGCACATTCTGGAAACTCTGAAGAGCCATCGAAATGGAAGCCGCTGGAGGCACTGTTACCGTAACCCTTGAGTGTTGAGGCAAGGTCAAAAGCACATGTGATGCCATCCTTGTCATTTCAGATTATGCATTTTAATAAACACATCCATTTCCCTTAGGATGCGCAGTGGGTTATAAATGAGAACATCTGAGTCCTCTGCAATGTTTGCGCAACTAAACATGTGCCTGGGGTCACCAGGCTCTGCCAGGGGACTACTGGGGTCAGGGCTCCTATCCCTGGGAAGTTGAGCACTGCCCCAGCCAGGCCCCATTAGACACCTACGGGGAGGGCAGGGGGAGCGAGCATTCTCTCCTGGCATCAGCTCCCACTAGCTCCACTCCTGCTCTGTAGGGAACCTGCTACTTCACTGGGGTTCAAGTTTAGGGGAGAAACAAGATAAAGCAGGACACCATCGGCAGCTTGGGTTCTCGTTTCTTCAAACCAACACAGCCTAAATAAAACTCTGGACCTGCCGCCAAATCAGGGTTTGGGGCCAAAGCTACCCCGTAATAAAGAGTTAGTTTTCCCCATTTTGTTTTCTGTGCATTTATTTCCCCACATTTCAGTAAGGGTGCTGCGCCCGGGGGAGGTGCAGATGCTGCTGCATTTCCCGACACTCCTCGGCATCTCCAGCATACGAAGCGGGGGCAAGCACCGCTGGACCAGAGAAATCCTGTGTCAGGGAGAAGAGCCCAAAGGCAGCTTGCTTCTCCACTCTCTCACGTGGAAAAATTCCGCAATTCTGAGGACCTGCTTGACCACGTGGTGATTATGGCCTCATCCAGGTTTTCCCTGTTAGAAAATCTATTTTCACACTTGGTACACTGTTCCCCTGAGTCCAAAATCAGAAGGAAACGGAGATGATCTGTCTGTAGATTTTACTTTTTGGAAAATGAGGGAGTTAAAACTGAGGCAAGTATCAATCAATCCGTCAATCAAAAACTAAGGCAAGGGCTGGGAAAAGGAACGCCCTCATCTCATTCACGAACTGTACCCCGCCTTTTCTTCCCATGCAGTCAGAGAACTTACTTTACTCTCCAGAATGATTCTTAGCTCATGTTCACCAAGTGCCCTCTCAAATCAGGGAGAGGGGGCCGAGGCGTGGGAGGGCCACATGAAGGAGGACAAGAGCATCCCCGGCCTCCCTGTGGCACAGGTGTCACACCACAGGGCCCTCTCATCCATCCTGGGGAGCGGCAAGCCCAAGTGGTCGGCCTCATGGCTCAGGAGCCCTCTGACACCGGCCTCTGCTCACTGGGAAGCAAGCAGTCGTCAGCGCCTTGCAAATCTGATCAAGCTTGGGGCTCTGCAGGTGCTCTCTGAACCTGAACTGCAGAAGTTCAGTTTTCTGAACCTGAAGGAGGCCCCCTCTGAACCCCAGACAGAAGAAACGAAGTCAGTCAGGGCTGGTTCTGGGTGAGCCCAAGCAGCTTCCTCATATACATAATCAGCGACCATCTATCTGCTTTCTTTACCGATAAAGCCACTGGCCCAATGCCATGCCAACAGACCAGGTAAACACCTTCTGTACTCCCGCAGAGAACGTTCTATTACAAGTGAACCCTCTTTAGGAATATCTGTTTCATTCTGTTGACAGATGTCACGTTTAAACAATTATCCGCTTTTATAACTGATAGGTACCCGAGATGAAATCCCATTACAAGGAATTTCAAGAAATTCTGCTCTGTATTTACAAAGAAAAGGGTCTCAGTAAAAACAAAGCAGGAAAGACAAGTGCAAGCTGCCACGGGAATTCTGCCACTGTTTGATCTGTGTTTGTTAATCACGGAAACAGAGTTCTCAGGGATCCCAGCCTGACTGCTTGGAGGATTCTTGTGAAAACCACTAGAGTCCTGGGGTTCACTGCTGCCATTCTGCAACTCATACTCTGCGGGAGACAACAGGGTACCAAGTTTCCTGTGGGTCATAATAGGGACAAGAAGATATAGTATAGATGGGAATGAGAAGGAGATGAAATCAGGGTGGGATATAAATGTTTTTAATCTGAAAATGGTACTAATGTCTCAGGGAGGAAAGAAATGGATTCCAGGAATAGAATTTTAGTTAGGGATCTTCACCCAGCTAATCAGGTCATCCTGGAAAAGCCCTTCCCTTTAACACGCAGCAATGCCCACCGTCCACCATAACAGATCTCAATGGTAACGATTCCTGTACCCGAGACACACGCAGTAACTATTTCTTCATTCCGGGATATAAATGAAGGAACAAATGAATGACCATCTACACTATCCTGCTTGTTTCATAGAAGAGGAAATTAACAACCAGAGAAATTAAATGCCTACCCAGCAAGGCACAGCTAATTAAGCCTTAAAAGGGGCAGGAAACAAAGCTCCTGATGACTAGCTGATGCTGATAAAGACCTTTATGGGAACAGAATGGGGGTGGGGGTGGGGGGAACAAACGTGTGTGTTATGCAATTTGGTGTTACGGTGTAATTTCAATTATCTAGAAATGGCTGGGAAAGGAACACTATTTCACAGCTAAATGTTCAGTTTTCAAAGATTATTACATTTTCGTTTTACCACTTTTGGGTGATGGCCCTCTAATCTCTGCTGCTGAGGACAGTACCTTCAGGAATCTCCTTACGCCCTCCTGCCGGGGGGGCCTTACTCCCCAGTGTCACTAAGTCTTGCTTTAATAACCTGCTGGTGGCAGTTTGCTTCCTTGTCATCGGCCTTCTTCACATCACAGAGGATGCAGAACAGGACAGGTAAGTAAGCTCGGCTAACTAGGTGTTGAGAACTCAGTGTTTTTCTGAAGTACCGAATCTGAGGCAGAACCTGGCCTCCTCCGAAGCTGACTTCTCTTTTTCAACAAAGCTCTCATCGTCCTCTGGGTCACTCAAAACTGGGGAAGCTTTCCCGACGGCTTGTGCATTTCCGAGCTGGCTTCAGCCCAGTCCTTCCACTGGCCTCGCAGAGAAGCAAGCACTGCCATCCTTTGGGTTCTTAAAGCCATGAAACCTCCAAAGACATGAAAGCCATGTGGCAACAGCACAACTGGAGACCCACGCAGAGCTGTGTCTCCCAGGCCATGGCCTGTGGCACTGGCTCTTTGCTGCTGTCGACCAGATGAGAGTGGTAGCTCCACCATCACAGCACAGGCTGGACCCATCGCAAAGCACACCTGCTCACATGCTCGCCCTTACAATAGAGTAGTGTCTAGCGCGGGGGGCATTTCAAAAACCTTGACTGCAATCTGCCACTTTGGGTGACGGGTGCAAGACATCAGACCTTCCATTTCTTCAACTGTAAAGCGAGAAACACCTCCTGCCCTGACCACCTCCCCATGACTCTGCTGTAGAGTAAGTAGATGGAATCAAAAGAGAAAACGTAGATGAACCCATCCTGAAAACGCTCATATTTTTACTGTCATTCATGGAAAACAGCCCTCGATCCACCCTCTCACGAAGGGTATTTCTGAAAGACCACCCACTAAAAGGAAATTAGAGAAGCCACCCCTTAACTATGAACATGTCTACACACACAGCTAACAGAGGCTACACAAACACTTCACTTAATCCCTACCTTACAGATGAAGAGGCGGAGGCTGAGAAATACTGAGTTACGCACTGAGATTATTAACCTCATCTCCCCGACAAACGTCAGGTCCTGAACTCACATTTTGTCATGTCTCTGCACCCCCTAAACACAGCCCTAAGCAAGCAAGACGCAGGACAGATGAATAATCACTCAGCTGACAAGGCAAAAATGCCCAACAGTGGTGCAGGCGAGACAGATTCCTGTCACATCTAAGCGATGCTGGCCCTGCATCTCTACTTCCCATTGGATCCAGAAAGACAAGGAGTAGTTCAGTGCACAGCCGTGGAGGAAGAAAAATGAGAAGCTTTCCTCTGCCTCAATCACTTACTGGCAGCACTGGTTTTCTGCCATTTGTAGACGGGGATGCTCGACCTTCTAGGGTCTCTGTGAGTCCCAATGGAAGTATGATCTCGAGCAAAGAATCTGGTTAAGAACTCACAGAAAACGGCCATCACCTCTCCCAACCTTATGCTCTTTGCTCCACTCTCCTTTTCTTTCATCTTTTCTTACTTCCTTCCCCCCACCCCATGCTAATCCAATTACTCATCAAGTTCTCTCAATCCTACTCCCTGCAGTATTTCTTTATCTACCCACACATTTTTGTACTTATATCCTCCGAGTTACATTGCCATGATCACCTTTTAGTCCCTCGTTACCTTTGGCCAGGTAATTGCCTACAATTACAGCCTGTCAATGTGTTTCCTCTTCTTTAAATCATTTCCCTTTATGAAATCCTCTTAATTGATGCCAACTTAATCTTTTCAGAATGTAACTCCAATTAAGTCACCTCCCTGTTGAAAAACCACTGAGCACTCTCCACAGCCAACTTATTTATACTTTTCTCTCTCACATTCAACGCTTTTGTTCCTGTTTTGTGGGCTACGTGTCCTCCCCCACAATGTTAACAGTCGAGGGGGGAAAAAAATCAGTCTAGTTCACAATACATATGCATGTACTTGATTTCACATACTGGGTAACACTTTCCTTTCTTCACTATCTCTGCCTGCTAAAATCACAACAGTAAGTTGATCACAACAGCGTCTTCACAAAATCATCTTGACCATCTCTGTTTAGATGTGACGTCTTCCTCTTCCAGTTCCTACGTCTGCCGCTCTTATGGAATTTATCATCAGCTCCGCAAACGTAAGAACATGTATCCTCATCTTAACAATTTATTTGTCTAGGACACACTTGATTGGACTGTGTTACACCAATGACTGCTAAGTGCCTGGTACTTAAAGAAGCATCCAAAACTAGCTTCGCCACCAGCTCCGCAGCCTTCATCTTCTCAACATAGGATCGATTCTACGTTTCACCCAAAGCTTTGGATTTTAGCTTTTTTAACCCAAATTCAACAGCGGGCCTACCATGTCCATTGTGAACATGCTTGTGGGCTTTTCCTTTCCTGGGGGTCGACTGGCATGAAGATGAAGCATTGTTGGTGGCTGTTTTGACGTCTTCTGTCTCATCATCTTCCTCCTCGACGTCCTCCTCGTCCTGAGAGCTTCCGAAATATACCATGCTGTTGGGCAGCGCAGGAGAACCTAGTGGGTTTAAAAGAAGGTGCATAAACACAGGCCTGGATCCTCACCCCTTCCAGAGGCGCACTTCAAATGGAGCCATTCGTTAAGTTACAAACTGAAATCCTCATGACTGAGCAGATAAACAAAGCTATTTATCTCTACTGCCATTTTTAATTTATTTTTCAAACATGCCCCGGGAAATATAACTCCATCTGTGTCCTTTTAACAGATTTCAAGCAAAATCCCCCAGCTGGGGGATGATGCCATTCACCAAACATGACAAAGGAAAATTTTAAAAATCTCATTTGAATAGTTCCTAAGAAGGGAAGGAAAAAACCACCAAGGACTGAACTGAGCAAGAAAAATTAATAAAATTTTTTTTTTTTAAATCTACCCACGGCGTCAAGGACAAGAGACTATTCTGGGTTGTGTCTTTAACTTTCTAGACTTAAAAAGTATGAATCTGAGCTAACGAATTTAAAATGAAAGAAGAGACAATCAGAAGCAAGTAGTGAAAACAAAATATGACATTTCCTTATAGAAGGCAACTATCTCCTATTCATATGGGGTGAATGACAGGGATGGGTTCCCAAAAACCACAATATATGTCGAAGCTACTTTGATATGATGATCAGGTTAACAGCATGTAAGATTATTAAAATAAATTCCTGCATAACACTAACTGAAAGGCTGGTTTAAAAAAATAAAAAACCCTCTTCATACACATCCCTTACTCCTTTCACACCTTAACCTCCTCATCCCCAAATGGTTTTGTTTCTGAACATAAGACAGAACAAACACACCAGAAAATAAGCTCAATGTTACAAAGAAGCACAATACAGTTCTTCTTTATCAAATCAGGAATTTTCAGAAGGAGATCTGTCAATTACTTGGTATACTGTTTGGGACCGAAGGCTGTTCAAAATCCCTCAAATTAATTGATTAACTGATCAAAAATTTTTTAAGCCCCTGAGTTAATTTCTGGCCCCACGTCAAATCTTCTTTCCCACTAGGTATCTTGAGGAGAGCTACTATCAAGTAACGGAAGAACTAATAAATGTGAAGTTAATTTCTTCTCGACAGTCTCCTGTGAATCAGCTAACACTCCAGGAACACCAGTCAAGATTCAAGGAACCAGATTTGCGCTCCTTCCCAAATGGGGATCTCAGACTTCAACCACAATGGTTTAAACCATTCCTGTCCAACTGCGGGGCTGCGTGTTCTAACAAGGAGACGGACATGACTGAGTGGTATCACGGCACTCAAGTGGGAAACCCAAACCGCCCAGCTCCCAGAAACACAAGGGCAAAGACACTACCTTCCTCTTGCTGTCATCAATGACCTACCAATACTCAAAACCCTACAAGTTATGTGGGTCACACCACTGAACGGAAATGAAACTCCAAAGGGATGTATGTGACAAAAATTCTGTGGATAACAGAATTGGATACACTCTGACAAAAGCCATTTCCTTTGTTTTCTCCCCTTTGATCACTTCCAATTAGAAGCAGGCTCGCAACAGAAGGAAGGTCTGACACAGGCTTTGGGGAAAATCGTCTAATCAAATAGAAGTCAGAGATGAAGTTTTTCAAAAAAAAAAGAAGAAGGAGGATATCTGGCCGTATTTCCACTGGAACAATATATTTACCCTTGTACTAAGTGGTTTTACAATTGGTACAAGACTGAATAGAAAAAGAGGAGACACCACCCTTATTAGCTTCCTTCTTCAAAGTTTTCAGTTGGAACTTACCATCCACACAGATATACATAAGTACCTCCACAGCCAAATATACCCCTACCGTTAGACCCTTTCCTAAATCTAACTTTTTAAGTACTTAAGAAAAAGCAGGAGAAACCTTATTTCAGCACTCAAAAGAGGTTCTGAGTTAAAAAAAAAAAAAAAAAAAGAGAGAAAAAAAAGAGAGAAAAGGAAATTTACCATAAACTCCAACTCATTCTAGCATGTAACATGATACAAGGTAACACACTACATGCTGCCAGACAGACAGAGCTGGGGACTCAACACCCGGAAGTTACAGGCTCAGCCATTACATTTCCCTCTTCAGTAGAATGAGAAGGTTAAATAAATAAATCTCTTCAAGTTCCTTCGAGATCAAAATATTCACATCTAACTTCCTTTAAAGAAGAACCTTCCTACACACTATCATGGATGCACTGACCAGCGGCTGAAATCAGAAAATGGGTTAGTACTGTGAAGAGCAGGTTTTCGTGTAGACCCTGCAGTAACTTCCACAGCCCTCTCTGCCCTCTGTCGGAGGGAAGCAGGATTAAAGGCTATAATTCCAGGAAGTAAGCCATTACCCTCTTCACCTTCCTCTTTCCCGCCCCGCCCCCCACCTCAGGAGAAAAGGCAATAAACTGCAACAGAGGCCATTTGGGAGTAACTTCAAAAGGGGGAAAGTAAATCTATGTTTCAAACAGAATCAGGTAAAATCTACATGAAACACATGAGAAATAATTAACTGCCACCTACAGAATCTGTTGAGGAGTTTTTGAAACTCAAACCCAATGTATAAAGCATCACATTCCTTACATTCAAGATTCTGAGAATGGGGTCAACATTAAATTTATGTTCCAAAGAACTAAAATGGAGGGGATGTTAGGAGCTCAGTTCAGAATCCAAGTTTCATTAACATCTTAAAGACAGCATATGGGGTAATTTCTTCAACAAAAGCAGAAAACAACCAATCTTATGATCCACTTTTTAATATAGATTTACTTATTACTTATTTATTTTTGGCTGCGCTGGGTCTTAGCTGCGGCACACAGGATCTTCGTTGAGGCATGTGGGATCTTTTGTTGCGGCGCGCGGGCTTCTCTCTAGCTGTGGCGCATGGGTTCCAGATCGCATGGCCTCTGTAGTTTGTGGCACTGCGGGCTCTAGTTGAGGCTTGCGAGCTCAGGAGTTGTGGCCCGCGGGCTTAGCTGCCCCGCGGCATGTGGGATGTTAGTTCCCCGACCAAGGATCGAACCAGAGTCCCCTGCACTGTAAGGCTGATTCCTTACCACTGGACCACCAGGGAAGTCCCATGAATCCATTTCTTTAAACAGCTTCTCAGCAAATACAAACAAAGTGATGGAACCTGTTACATATTCTAAAAGACAGAGGCTAAGAGAAAAGTGAAACAGAAAACAGAAGACTAGTAAAAGGGGAGGTAGAGGTGTGTGTTTCCTGAGGGACTCACTCTCAAACCAAAACTTATAATAATACAAAATCTTTCTGACGGGACTGGCTCTGCAGTCAGAAGTGGGAAAGGACACAATTTCTCTAAGGATGGAGGCACAGGGGATAAAAGCAGAATGCTTTCACCCTGAAAGGTGACTTGGGTTCTCATCAGATGACTGACATGTTGGTCTGGACCTGAAGATCAAGCATCAACAAAATAAAAGGCCATGAAGATTCTCAAGCCAGATGGGGAATGGAGAGGCTCGTACAAAGAAGGGAGAGGGGAGAAGTGGAGGAAAAGGACCGATGCTCAATAATAAGGATCCTCAGGCGGAGAGGTCAGTTAATTACTAACAGAGGCAAGATGCCCTTGGTTCAAATATTAGGCTTGTGCCAGTTCTCCCCTCCGCAGGTGCCACTCATCATGGACAGCACTCTCCCCAAGCCTGGGTATGGCCTTACTATTCTCCAGGCTTTGTTCAAGAAGCCACTGCCAATCTATAACCTGCCCCGCAGTAGTGGCCTCATCAACTACAGCCTTCTCCCCCAGAAAAACCAGACCTCCAGAATTTTACTGGGGACCTGCATACCTGTACCTCTCATTAACCTTGTAGTCAAACTGAAGCAAGGAGAAAAGACTAAATCCAACAGAGTACAATGCTGCATATTCCAAAGCTCTGTCACCATGTAGCTACTGGAAATCCCTCTAAGACCCCGCTGACATGTCCATCTGCAAAGCCACGGAGAGGCCAAGCCAACATTCCAGATCAGGAGAAAGCACGGCACGAGGGGAAAGGCAGCAAAAACGGCTTCTTTCTTTCTTATTGACACAAAACCAGTAAGATCACCTCACATTTCATAATCAAGGTGACGGAGAAACACTGACTGTTGTCTGGTAATACCTAGAGAAAAGCCAAAGAAGAACCTCAAACACATAAAAGAAAACCAAAAGCATCTGAGAAGCCAAACTAGTCAAGACCTTCACATAGGGCATATTTATTTCTTCTTAGCCTGGCTACAAGCTCAATTATCTAATTCACAAATAAGTTTAGAGGAGGAGGAATCTGCTAGACACACACAAAAAAAGAAAAAGATGAAGGAAAGGATATTTTGAAGCCCTAAAATCAACCAGAAGTCTGTGCTGTTCATCACTGGTGTAAATTATCCCACATTCTTCAGTATAAAATGGGTGAACAGGAATATCAGATAATCAAATTGAGGCCGTGTGAACAGAAAGTTAAATTAACATTTCATATCTGAAAACAGAAGACTATACGTGTTTTTAGAATTTTTCGTTAAGAATAGTTGGCACCTTATAGATTCTCGCACGTAAGAGGTAAGCTTCCTCTCTAGAAAATTTATTAGGGAAACGTCTTCCCTCCAAATGTCAGATGAGGCAAACTTTTGAAAAGCTCATTGTGGGTTCAGCATTCAGAAAAACGGGCATGGATCTACGGGGACGAAAATAACCTTCCCTTTCTACAGCAGGGCTCTGCTGCAAAACACAGGCGAAGGAGGTGAAAACAAGGGGTCTGAGAAAGGAAGGGCTCTGCAGCCCCCACACCTGGTGTCCTCAGGTGGGCTCTCCCCATCAGAGGTGTAAGCCCCAATCGTGCAAGTCAGACGGGCTGCTGAGCACACAAAATCACACCATCTCGCTCCTTTACAAGCTCTATCGTTTTAAAGGAGGAATCAATGAAAAGTAAATGCTTTTAGTGTTTTAAGAGCGTTAAGGATTGCATAGGGTATGAGGGGGCGGGTAGTTATACGTGTGTATTTAGTATATACAGTTTTCTATTAAAATCGCAGGCAGATTTTTCTCTCCTGATTATTCAAGCACATTAGCAAACGTGAAAAAAAAATCTGAACTTGGATCAGTCGGTGGAATCGGGAGTGCAGAATGCATCTGCGCTTTGCCAAAGCCGTATTTCATTACTTTTCAGAATTAGCTGGCAATGTCTCCACAATATTTACTGAAGTGAAAACCAAATGTTTTCATCTGGACAAAAATCAAACTGTGGTATGTTACAACCACAACAGAAATCATTTTACTCCAAAAGCTTGCCTTCTCTAATTTGGGCTGTGGTTTCTATAAAATTGGATTCTTCTCCATGAATCATGTACACATACAAGCCCTCGTTCTCATTATCCTCCCTCCCCCGACCAGTTCTTTATCTTAACACGCTAAACATAGCTCAGCTCTATTTTGCAAAGACCCTAAAGGGATTCCTTGCCCGCTGGCATTAGCTGGGGAGTCAAATTCTGTAGCTTGACCTAATAACCTCTGGGCTGTTCCCCTCCCTCCATTCGGCGTGTCTGTAATTGATCTTCAGGATACACAAACAGAATGAAAGCAATCAGCCCCTACTATCATATTAAATTAAAATACAGAACTTCAAAGTGACCCGGTAGGGCCTGGGCAGGGGGAGAAAGGGATAGTTATTTACTGATTTCCCAAGTGAGAGGAGAGGAGAGAGCTCCATCCTTCGAAACTGGAGAGTCAAGGGAGAAAGTGGGTACAACTGCCTTGGTCCATTCATCCCGCTGTGTATGTACCAGCGCTGATCCAGGCACCAGCAACCCTCACAGACCAGACATCCGAACTCGCCCTGAACACTCAGGCACCCCGCACGTAAACACCAAGTGCCCTGAAAGACTGCGACGACTGTTAACACACTGAATGATGACCTCTGTCTCTTCCAGGTCGGGCTTTACAATTTACCAGGGAAGAAGAATTTACACCAAGACTTCCCAAACCTCACCCACTTCCACAGGCCCTGAGATGATGTGCCATATCCACCTGCTATTTTCTTTAAAATGATTCATATTCATGATTTAAATGGATTCTATTATATCAGTAGAAAATTAATATCACATGCCCTAAAAAAATGTAGTTAATATTACAATAAAATTTTTAAACATGCAGCTAATGTCATTTCTGGCACCACCAGGGGCACATTTAGCAGGGCTTGGGAAACAGCCCGCCAGCCAAAGGCCAAACACCAAGGGAGCCCCTAATTCCTTATGGGATAAGGAGGGGCCTGGGCGATGAAGCCCGTCCTGGAACTGCTCTTCCTTATAATACACACGTTATCCAAAAACAGGACGCCAATCATTGAAAAGGACTCTACGTGGAATCCAGAAGTCCAGGATGAAGCCTCAGCTTGGCAGTCACGTGCCCATTGTCAGGAGCCTCAGTTTACTTGTCTGTACAATGAGATTAATGTCTTCAGACATAACATCTGTGATGACCCCAAAGGCCTACGAGGTAGCATATGCAAAAGCACTGTCAACACCCACACTTCAGTGCATTAGGCTGACACATGGCTTCAGTGACAAAAACAACTCAAAACTATAAAAGCAGGCTGTCACTTTCCACAGGTGAGAGCATAGGCAATTTCTTTCCTCTCTGCTTTACTAAGTGGGAAAGTTAGCAAACTGGCAACAAGGGGAGGGGGGCAGTGCGGTGCACAGAAATAGGATGGAAACACAAAATGAACTCAACAGTTAGAATTTCTGGAACTTGGGCAGAGTAATGCCTTGTGAGAGCTGGAAACCTTCAGCCCATAAGAGCCTTTTTTCAAGAAGAACAGGGAGGAAGTGATGATATGACGGTCACTTCAGTGTCCCCCTCTTCAGTTACGTGCTCCCAGATGTGCCAGTCTGACCGCACGTTTAGGAAATGCCCCACGGCAGGGCATGTGTTCTAAGAGCCCTGACATGAGGGACTTGGCAACGAGAACCACTTTCCCTCTTGACACGTCGGCTCACGTGCCGACCTAGCCGACCACAGCAATGGGAGAAAGTATCATTTAATTAAAAGCTGGAATAATCTGCTTACTGTCTTTCCCACGAGGCTGTCTACACCTGTGACCTGAAACGTACACAAACGCATACACATCCAGTCAAATGCAATGAGGTCTCTGGATCTCCTCCCAGCAACTGAATGTGCAGATCACACCACACAGCACCCTCAACCTAGCAGAAGTGGAAACAAGTCAGAAACTAACTTCATCAAGGCCACACAGAGACTACCCAGAGAACACCTAAGTCTGTGCCCTCTCCACCACGAAAGTGTCCACATATCCTATCAGACGTAAATACGGTAGAAGGGGCACCTTGCCTTTGGGACACGGATCCTGATGACTTTAGTGCTGTCAGCTGCCAGCAAGGTGCTCTGTAAACAAAACAGGACTCTCCTTACTTCCATCTACCTTCTCTAAATGGATTTCAGAAAGGACAAGAAATACTAAGGGATTCTCCAGAAACTAAGGGGGAGGCCACAGGCAACTGTGAGAAGGATACTGACTCCGCGCCAGCAGCCACTGGCAGGGAGAAGGGAGCTGCTCTATCTGCAGGGAGGGCAAAGCCTGGTCGGAGGCCAGCTAGTCTGGAGTGGGGCCAACCCTCTGAGCAAAATGTCTTGGAGTCTTAACGACTGATCGAGGTCACAGAGCAATTAAAGGGGATCCATCCTTCCCCTCCTTGGCGCTTAAGGACACGATGGTTTCGTATTTCTTCATAACTAGCCCGATAAACTCTCCTGGCAAGTAAATTGCTTGCTCAGCACAACTAAGCCAAGTATACAGGCTCTTGGAAAACCAAGCATATGAGGAACATAAGGCCAGTCTGATCTGGAGAAAAGTGAGGGTGGCCACTGAAATCCTCAGGGTGGCAAGAACACCACTTTGTCTGTTTCCTCTCTCAAAAATTAAGATGCGACACCTCTCAAAGGATCCATCAAAGAAAAGCTGTGCATCACCGTGAAGAAGGCCTTCCTCCCCAGAGTCCATGTAAAGTACTCCCATTTTGCTCAAGGAAGTCCATTACTAGTGCCATAGTGTTCCTGGCAATTGGAGGATTACTTAATTGCTTTATAGCAGGTTAATCCCCTTTCATTCTGTGACCTCGAAATCACCCCAGGCTTCCTCAATACCCAACGCCAGTACTCTTATCAGAACATGTGCTCCTTACCAATAAAGCCAATGAATGCCTTTAGCGAGAGTTCCATGGGTGGTCTGTCTCTCCTGGTACCTGCATTCTCCTCAGCTGGTCTTTTATATCATTCCTCTTCAGTTGCAAACGGAAGGCTCCTCCAATACCCTCTTCGTCTGCCTAAATTCACTGGGAAACCTAAGTTAAGTCCACTGGATGGTCACCACATCAGGCACCACATCAGGCACCATGTGGCCTGCTTCACACCCATGACTTTAACTCCACAGCAACTGTGTGCCGACTACACACCTATTTTACAAAAGAAGACACTTGGACTTAGAGTGGTTTAAGTCATCTGCCCAAGATCCACTAGGATCATTCAGCCTCCGGCTAGAGAGCCCTTCCTCTAGCCGAGATCATCTTACTCAATAAGGGTCTGGACGTGTTATGTCTCCTCTCTCAGCTGAAGAACGTCGGTGAACATCCAGCCCAGGGCCCACAGAATCGGACACGTCTAACTGCCCTGCTTTAACGAGGGGCCCTCCAAACAACAAGCCCAACACCATCCCAGGCCTTGGGAGGGGCTCCTGCAGAACTTTCTCCTTCTACAAAGCCAGCTCCATCCCAGAGAGCCTTGGGCAGAGTCCCTTCCTGTCCCACACGCGCACCCTCTACCCTGGCATTGCCTAGTTGGTCTATCGTACCTACCACAGGGATACTGCTTTCATGTTGCTAATCTGTTTTCTAGTGTCTGGCATATAAAAAACGTTCAATAAAGGCTTGCTGAATTAATTAGCAATTGAATGACGGCTGATCGCTGAAGATTCTCTAAGACCTGCGAAACAAAAGGCAAGCAGTCCCAAAACAGAAAGGACTGCTTCGCCACGGCTGACAGCGTGGGTCTTTCCTAAGAGCTCCTCCTCCAAAATAGCTCTCTTTCCTCCGAACTGTGACACTGCACTGTGACACCCACGGTCAGAAGAAGGAACCATGTGTAGATGTGTATTTTCAGGGATGCCCCTTGGGAATCCCCTTGTTTGCAGAGCCCCATAAAGAGAAAAATATAAATAAGAGAATCATTTAACCTGCCACTGCTCTGCTGTGTTAAGCTTTTTTAACCTGCTAATAATCACAGTCAGGACAAAGAGAAGAAGACAGAACTCATTAAGAATAACGAGACCGGTGACAGAAAATGCAGCGATGGTTAGAATTGATGCACGCCGCCCAGGGCACACACCCCTCCCCCTTCTCGGCAAAAGATGCTAATTATGCCTCTGGCAGGAGCCATGTGGACCCCCTTCAAAGCAGCCATTTAAAGATAAATACACTGCAGGCAAATACTTCGGGCCGGCTGCACTATTCACTCTTCGGTTCCTTTAGAGATTTTAGGTCATGATATTAAATAGGAAAGGAGAGAGCCCTGCCAAACTTAGCTGAAAGGTCTATGCGTGCCTTACGACAGATTTTTTAAATCTCTAAAGCTTCTTATCCCTGAACAACTGGCTGCTGTGTTGACATGTACACACTAATCCCAGAATTATTAATGGTATCATTTTTCCCCACCCCAGGCTTTCGCTGAAGATACTTAATGGAGCTGTGGGGAGAAGGCTGGGTCTTGGGCTTGCTGAGTGTCACGATGGGTAACGAACACCAAGGCTTAAAGAACTCTACTTGCCGGCTTTTTCTCAGTCTCAAGATTCATTCTCTTCCATATTCCAAATTAGCGCTGAGACTATTACGGGTAATAACGGAGGACTGGAGAAAAGGATGATCTGTAATCCTTGGAAATAAACATCGTTTCCAGGTCTTTGATTCCTTCACGATTTCTGCAGCCAGGCTTTCTTTCCCACCAATACTGAAGCCTATCAAGACTGTCTCCTTTACCCAGAGACTCCTGTAAAGGGTGATGGAGTGGCCGGGCTCTTGAGGCTGAGCATGAAGTTTAGGGCTCAGACAAACTCTGTTTGGTGTGGAACCCGAACGAAAAAAGCAGCGGCAGAATTAGAATGCAGGTGTAAAAGAAAAAGTTAATCAAATTCCCAACTATCAACTTTGTCTGTTAAGATGCCAGATGAGGCCAAGACTTAAGTGAGGAAGTGTCACCAGCAGTTGATACCTAAAAGTTAGAAATACATCTACATGTAAATCAAGAATTAGATAAATGATGAGACATCCACAAGATGGAAGGGGTATTTATGTGAGAGTGTGAAACAGGAAAACCAGATTGCAAAAATAAAAATATAATGCAATTCCAGTTGGGGTGTGTGACTTGTATTGTATATGCACAGAGAAGGCTTAGTAACATTTTCACCAAGGAGACGATAAACAGTGGTTGTCTCTGGGAGATGAGAGGGAGGGGTATTTTGATTCTTTTTTTTTTGGTCTGTTTCCCCATCTTTTCTGCTGATCTTCCCTAGGGAACATGAAATACATTTATAACTAAAAAAAGTTTCAACATTTGAAACCGAAAGAGAATTATTAAAGTACCACTACAACAGGCTTTGTCTATTTAACCCTTGTACACCTCAAAATACGAGTTGTTGTTTTTGTTTTTGTTTTTGTTTTGCGGTACGCGGGCCTCTCACTGTTGTGGCCTCTCCCGTTGCGGAGCACAGGCTCCAGACATGCAGGCTCAGCGGCCATGGCTCACGGGCCCAGCCGCTCCGCGGCATGTGGGATCTTCCCGGACCGGGGCACGAACCCGCGTCCCCTGCATCGGCAGGCGGACTCTCAACCACTGCGCCACCAAGGAAGCCCAAAATATGAGTTTTAATTAGCTCAAGCAACTGCATATTAAAGTATGCCATCTAAGGCCACCAAATCCATCACATTTCCAATATCATGAAGTACTTAGCGAATCACCTATCATTTGAGGCTTTTAGAAAAGCCAGATCAGGTAAACACACCTGACCTCACACAGCCCTGGCTTTTAAAATAAAATACCTTAAATCTAAAAAGCACAGGAGGAAGAGGAAGAGAGTGCAATACTCTGTGTCAAAACCTTATTGCACATCAGCTAAAATAAACAACGGAACCTATTTGTATTGTCTGGCTCATGAACGCAGGAAGAACTTTCCAAGCCTCAGAGCATTTTTCCAAAATTAAACATCTTATGTTTCACTTACTGAAACTTTTGTTCCATCTGACAAGTGACAGAAGTAAACTGTGTCTATGAAAAGACATGATTCTCTTGTGTCTCGAGCCTGGAAATGTCAAAGTTGGGTACTTGGGAATGTTTTCCCTACGTGCCATTTACTCGAGTACTAAGCATGCCTCTCCAAGCAGGTCCTCCCTGAATCACCCCAAACCAGAGGAAATATGATGTAAACAAATCATGCATATACAGGCACGTGGCACAAATATACAAATTCCGCTCGTAACTAAATTCCATAATCTGCAGAGCAGTTTTCTGACATCCTAATAGAACACGATCAGTGAATCTTCCTAAAGAAAAGAGTTAAGGCATGGCTCCAAGGTAAATGTGGCTCCAGTGGGATTAAAAAGACACAATGAAGAGTCTTACCAACACAGAGCTTTAATTGTTTACCTGAACCATCTTGCTTCTGATGACACTTGTTGACCCTTCAAAGATCCCTTTGGCTCAAATTCCTTCTTCTGATCACCTGGTCCCACTCACCCTCCACTGCTCATGACACCACCCCACCGTCTACCAGCCGGTTGGTCACTCTCATCTTTCCTCTTCCTTTCACCCTTCACAGCCAATCCTACACTTGATTCTTTGCTAGTGGGTTTTTACACCTTCCTTTCCATCTCCACCCTCAACACCTAGGATCACTAGACTCCTTCGGCAAAGAGCTATGTCAAACCCAAGGGAGATGCTGGCAGGAGGCCCTGCTACCCACCCCACCTCCCTTTCGTGAGGGAGAAGTGGTCTGCACTGAAATACAGTTATTCTCCTCCTTTATGTCTTGAGTCTCCCAGGACTATCATATCAGTAGCCTGTAATCTCAAACAAAAACCTCACCCTTCATTTTCCCTTCCCTAACAATTTAGTCCTAAAGCAAACTGGTACAAGGGGTGTGTGTGTGTGTGTGTGTGTGTGTGTGTGTGTGTGTGTGTGTGTGTGTGTGTAATGACCACGGCAGCCCCTGTGGTGTGCGAGAGCCAAAGGAGGATGAAGAAGTAGGTGTTCACACACAGGTCAGGCCGTTCACAGGGTCCCAGCCAAGTGAGATCAGAAGGGCGCCGTGGGGAGGGTGGCAGAAGAGATGGGAGGTGGGGCACACTGGAAAAGATGGATCAAATAAACAATTTATGGATAACAGGAGTCAACTTTCTCACTGTTTAATATAGGAAAAAAAAAAACAGAAAACCAGAAGGAACCCTTTGGTGCTAAACTAAAATTAGGAGGTACTGGTGCTCGTTCATGGATTTTAATAGACCTAGAGACATAGATGTGCATACTAAATGAGCATGTGTGTACATGTATACATACATGCCCTTGCACATGCCCCCCCACACACACAACGCATTTCCCTCTGATAGCTATGAGCACACCTCAAGCCCAGACCCTAGCTCCTAAAGAGCAGCTGTTCCTTAAAATGAACAGGGCTCTTAGAAGAAATGGCTGATCTGGGGCTGAGGGAGGGAGTACACAACAAGAGTCCAGGACATTCCACTGCGTCAGGGAGCTGGGATGGGAGCATGACAGGGACGTGTCAAAGGGCAAGGCAGCCAGCCTGAAGGGGCTACACTGATGGGATCTGGGACAATCAAACATCAAAACAGATTACAACTCTCTGAACAAAACAGGAAATGAGCCCATCCAGATCCCCCAAAAAATGAGTAAATCGAGTTTGATGAGAAATGAAATATGGAGTTTCAAAGAGCCTCGTGGGCTTCCCTGGTGGTGCAGTGGTTGAGAGTCCGCCTGCCAATGCAGGGGACGCGGGTTTGTGCCCCGGTCTGGGAGGATCCCATATGCCGCGGAGCGGCTGGGCCTGTGAGCCATGGCCGCTGAGCCTGCGCGTCCGGAGCCTGTGCTCCGCAACGGGAGAGGCCACAGCAGTGAGAGGCCCGCGTACCGCAAAAAAAACAAAAACAAAGAGCCTCACAATGAAATCTGTATAATCACAAAGGCTGCCAAGGGTCCGCTTTCCGTGGAAAAGCCTGACAGACCTCCGGCGATTCAGTGACCAACGTGAGCACCATCAATCAAAGAACAGACTGAAATGCTATGGCCCAACAGGGCAACGAGAAGCTCGAAGACGCCCTTCTGTGATGCTCCTACCTGAAATGGAGAGGCCCCTCAATCTCCCTCACCATTTTCTGTGTTCTTCCCTCACTTAGTTCCTACAGTAAAGACTTTCCCAAAATAAGGCCATGTAAATCCAAACCCATCCTTCATTACAAAATTGTAATTTTGTAATTACAAAATCCTCTCCGTGCACTCCGTTCACTGGTCCTGTTCGTATGGACAGACCAATATTTCCACTGTTATCTACACCTACAAAGCACTACTGTTATTTTTCCTAAAGTAGTATGGCGGGGGGAGGGAGTGGACCCTCCATTAGCGTGGCTTATTCTCAGACCTCAGGAAACACTAGGAAACGGGAACTAACACCCATCCACAACTACCCCACCAAAAAAAAAAAAAAATTACAAAACAAAAAGCCAAGTTTGCAAAGCATGTGTGTGACGGTGATGCTGGGGTGATAGAGGTCCTAAAAGGATGTCAGGGAGAAGTCAATTATAAAAATGTAAGACTACCAAAAAAAAAAAATGTAAGACTACAAACTGTGACACTGTGTGTTGAGATGCCAAGAAAGGTGATTCGGGAGTCAGAGGAAAAGGGAAGGAGAAACAGGAAGGCTCAAGCACCCTCTGGGTGGGATTCCTCACTTTACACTCTCACTCCCTCAAACCAGGCTGGGAATTCACAGAGGTTGTAGAGCAGAGACCAAAGCCAACATCAAAACTCCTGGGGACAGGCCTTGCCCCTTTTTCCTTCAACCAGGCCGCTCCCTCCAAAATGGCAACACAGTCTTACCTCGAAGGCAGAGAAAAGTAAGAAAATCTTCTGTCTTAGGCTTCCTTTTAGAGAGGTCAGAAATTTGAGTAGCTGGAGGGGGTAGCAATGGCTCCACTATCTTTACTGGAGTTGTGCTGGGACTATTCGGCTGGGATTGAGCAAACTTCCTTTGTGCTTGCAGCCTGGGCCTGTAAAAGCAAAAGAAAATTAACAACAAGCAGAGATCGGAGGATATAGATCTACCTGCAGCAATAAAATCATGACACAGAAGGGAAGAGAGACCTTATTTCAAGCAAACTCTTTGTTTCTAATTAAGGTTCTCTATCTCTCTCTCACTCTTGTAAACCACAAGCCTGCTTTAAAGGGCAATAAATTTGCTTTAAAGGGCTACATTCTCTACACTGATATAAAATATGCACCATGAGCATGTGTGTACGTTTGCACACAAGCGCGTGCCTGTGCACAAACCAGTGTGTGCCTGGGTATCTCCAAAGCGGCATGCGGTATTAGGTGACACGGGATTAATGACTTTCGTGCTTTTTCACAAATCATCTGCCACATTCTGTGCTTTAACACGATACTATCACAAACACATGCACAACTGCCTTCATATTGTGTAAGGACACCCCGTCCACCTTAGCCTGTCACTGACCTGGTCTCACACCCCCAGAGGAAGTAGTCTCCCCATCTCTAAGCTCTTCTAACTCCAAGTCAGCCAAATAAATCCACCTGGAATTAAAGCTTGTAATGCAGGGGGTGGGGGGAGGGGGGGAAGATCACTTCTCTAGTCTATTCAAAACCCCTCCTTCATGGCCAAATTATGGGTTACCTTCTGCCCACACAAAAAGTCCAAAGTCCTTAGTTAGGGATTTGAAAAACTGGCCTTAACCTACCTTTCTCAGGCCTCTCCCCTATTACCATCCTACGTAGATACCAATCCCCTAATTTATCCTTTGGTGTCTACAAATCACAACTTCAATCTCCTTAACCAGACATTGTTCATTCACACAATTTTACATGTCAGACACTCTATTAATTTGAATCCTAATGACTCTTGGAAAGGTTTCTTCACTTTTTTCCTAACGCTGTAGCCAGTAACCGTTTTCCTTTATCCACCTAAGTGTTTTTACCCCCTGTATAACTGGCTTGACCTTTACCATAAATTGCCTCCTATTAGCTCTTCCTTGAATTTTCAAGATCTCAACAGCCTAATGGAAAATAAACACCTTTGAGGGTGTGAACCTGTACGTGTCCTGCTTTAAACCACCTCTCTGGCCCTGCTCATAAAGATGCTCAAGAAACAGTATTTGAGAGCAGGAAAAAACAAGAATCGAAAAGCGGCCCTACGGCACAGGGCTTTAAACGGATCTGCTCAGAACCCCAAACTGGAGTCAATCACTATGTGGGTGGGGCTGATGAAGCCACCCCAGCTCAAGGCTGCTTAGAGTATTACATATATTTATAATTCTATAGCACGAACAAGTCTTCCCTTAACTATCGCTGAGATCATGGAAAACAGGAAGCATAGTATCTTTAACTGCGGGTGCTCAAAATACCCTAACATTTTAAGTTAACATTCTAGTATTTAACAAAATAACCCCCCCACACACACACTGGTTTTCCACTTTGTAAAAATTAGCTCCCTTAAGTTTTAACCTCCCATGTCCTGCCCAAACTCAACTCTTGCCTCCCTTACGACCCACCAGAAACACTCCTGAATAGGTCATATTCCCAATATGAACTGACATTTGATCAACAGGGAGACAGCATGACTGCTGCATACTAACTGGGCAACAACCCTCAGTCCCTAAAATCTTACAAACGTCACAATTAATCAAAAGCACTTCAGAACCCAGGAATAACCAGAGGAAAACAGCCACATAACACGGTTTAACAGAAATTCCAAACGTCATAAATGGTAAGGGAATAAAACAATGCTCCCATTCCTGTGTTGTGAGGAACAAAGACCTCTTTTTTTGCAACCAACTGACTGTCCAGAAGATGAGAGAGCAGAAGTGTGTGCTGGGAGAGCCTCCAAGCCCAGAGGACTGACCTTCAAGGAGGATCAGATGGGGGTGGTGTGTGTGTGTGTGTGTGTGACCGACTGAGAGACGGAAGGAGCAGTGCTTCTCAAACCTTCGCAGAAGAGGATCCGTTTTGCATTTGGTTCCCCCTTTAGATTTTCTGTCTTTTACAAATGGATATTTTTATAAAATAATTATTGTAGGGGGAAAATGAAAGACATAAACTACAAGCTCAAATTCATTATTAGACTCACAGACATAAAATCACCCTGTTCAACTGCTTTAACATGCTCACTGCTCACTCTCCATTTCTCTATTCAGCTCACTGGCACCAGGCAGCAAACAGCCCATGCCTTGAGCAGGATCGCTTCAGAGAAAGGACAGGATACAGAAAAGTAGACAGCGGCGCCATGCCCTGCCACCCTCAGGGTGGACTGAGCCCAAGAGAACTACCCTCCTCTTCCAACAAGCTCCTTCTCTCCTCCAACTTGCCCTTCCTGTTAAAAGAAAACCCCTGTAATGTTTTCCTACTGAAAAGGGGTTTTAATTGGCAATTTTCTGATTTGTACATCTTCATTTAAATGGACACAACTCACACTCTGGGCATTAAGGGGGCTTTATGGAATCACTGCCTGTACGTGAACAGGATGTTCCGTGTTTACTGCTTTCTCAAAAGTCGGCAATGACAAATGCCACACATAATGAGAAGACAGCACAGCCTGGATGAAAAACAAACACGCAAACACAGATGACAGAGCAGGACACGGAAAAACATTCTACAATTTCATAAGCTCAAAGATAAATGCTCCGACCGTTGCTCAAATAAAAAGGCGCTTTTTCCCTGATGACTTTCTCAGGGAAGCTATGAAAAATAAGGGCATAACAGATTAAAACGCGGCAGTAAAATAAATTACCCCTCAGAGGACTAAGCCAAGCTCCCCAGTGATGAAGTATCTGTGAGACCCAGATGAAAGCAGGACCTAAAGAACAAGACAAACCAATATCTTGTTTTAAAGAGGCCAGAAGAATCCGTACTTTGTGCAAAGTGCAGGTCTGCGGTTTGGCTTTGTGTGTGCGGGTCCCGGGGGATTACAAAGGTGTGACTTTGCTTTGCTGTCCCCACGCAACAAAAGAGCTTGAATGACACAACTCAGAGGCCAAATCCAGGGAGGAAGCACTCTTAGCCATTCGGGGTATGTTTGCGGGATAGGTGATTCATTCTAGAGTGTCTGATACAAGGAAATGAGTGTATGTTATTTAAAATCAGTACAGAAAGGGGGCGGGGAGGTCCAGATGTGCTGAAGACCTAGGTTATCTGCACCTGGAGGTGCTGGGGAAAGAAGGAGGCTGGTGTGCAGGAGAGGACAGGCATGATCAGACACCCACCAAGGGCGGTGGAGCTCCAGGAGGGTCTGCACTCAGCTGCTGGGCGCCAGCCGTGATCAGGCCAGCAAGATGGGAGCCACCCATCCCTCCACCAGGAACACCCTCCAGTCCATTACCAGGGCGAAGATGCTTTAAATGGAAATTTAGGTTGAACTAAGGGAGTTCAGAGCCACCCAGGGGTGGGGCTGGAGAGAGTGTGGAGCTCCTGGGCATCAAGGGAAGAAACAAGCAGAATGTAGGGCCTCCAAAGGCTTTTTTGCCTGAAGTTTAGCCAGGAGGGCCTTTGCTTCGCGTTGGTAATGCACAGCAAGCCAGAATGCAGAAAATACAGAGGGCGTCTGTCCCACACAAACCACAGGAGTGTCAAGTGGCACAAGACTCACTTCTGTGTTGATCTTTTATTAACTGATCCAGGAAGGAATTTCCCTTACAGAAGACTCCTCCGTGCCAGGAAGGTCAATGAAACCAACTAAAACCAAACTCTCCAGCAAGCCGAAGAAACTTAAACCAACTGAGGAAGAAACGTGCAAATACATGTATATATGAATAAATACATTGAGGGTAACCTGTTATTTACAGTGTGTTAAAATCTAGGGTTGAGGGGCAGCGAGGCTTCGGGAACAGAAGTGGCTTCAGATCAAATCATCGCTGTTCCTCACCTTCCGTGGTGTAAATGTGTGTATGTGAATTGAAAGAGTAAAATATTCAGAGAGCAAGTTCAGAGAATGCAGAGCTTGCTATCTGAAGCCCTTGTCGTGGGTAAGGCCATCTGGGGTGTCCCTTCTCTAGAAGGGACAGGAGCCCCATGGCAACCCAGTCACAACAAAGCTCAGCCCTGCTGGTGTGAATCCCATTTAAGCAAAAGTGCCTCTTTTTGGGGGCGTTGGCGGGGGGGGGAGATGTGTTGATACGAACGTTGCTTTACTGATCTGATCCCCCCAGAGTGTCACTCTATGTAGAAATAAATGCTCTTAGGATAGAGGCAAAGGTTCTCAGGGGACCCTGCTTACTCCAGACTGCTCCCTCTGGCTGGAATGCTTCTCCCCTTTATCTCACCATGGCTGGCTTCTTCCTATAATCCAGCGAGGGGAACATTCCAGCCTGCTGCTTTTTACAGAATCACGTTTTCCATGTCTCTGTTCAAAAGTCACCTCCTCAGAGAGACTGAGCCATCCTCAAATAGCACATCCCCCAGGACCTCCCGCTCGACTCCATTTCCATTCCTCTGCCCTTCGATGGCCTACAGAGTGGGCTCTCCTGCCAGGGCCTCCTTATGTCCTATGTCTGCATGTACGGGCTGCCGCGTGTCTAGGGCGAGCCCTCCGTAGGTGTTGAGAGAGAAGGGCAGGAACACTGTGCTGCCGTCCCATTTATGAACAATACCACTTCCTCACTCATTCCTTAGGAATCACACGTTTTTTGAGCAGAGGGGCAGAGGGCATGGCAATCTGGAGGTGGCAGGGAGATGGCTGGACAGATCTGAAACGGACCCAAGAGCTACAGGAGAGGCCTGTGGTTCTGCCACCAGTAAAGTTATTGGCCATCCCAGGATACGGCTCCGCGAAGGTCGAGTGGAATCCAGTTTCACTAAGAATCAGTTTCGGAAGCACCTGCCTGTTCGGTCACAATTTCCTCCGCCACCACCGGCACCGCTTATTGAGAATTTACTGAGCCACTTGCCCATCAGGAGCATCATCGAACAAAATCCAGTTAAGGTCGCGTCCTGGCTGTCAACCACGCTGCGTCACAAGGTACCCCCCCCACCCCAAGGCACGCCGCTGAACCCCACGTGTCCACACGCAGGACACCTGTCCCTGGGCCACAATCCGCTGGCCCAGGTGTGGAGGTCCTGCCACGCGCCCCTGCACACGAGACCACCGCACGTCAGAGACGGCGCTTCCTGACGAGCTGCGTGAGCTGGAGGGGAGGGCGTCCGTCTTCTCCCTCCTCTCCTCCACGCCCCACGGTTCACAGTGAAGCCTTCTCTCATGTGGGATTCGCTGGCACCGGGGCCAACAGCCAAAGGAATGTTTCGCTTGATCACATAAAATTTTACCCCAGTAAGTCTTCAAATATATTTCATATTTAGGTTAAAAAGAAAAAAAGTACAGCACCTTTATGGGAATAGAGAAGCAGACCAAAATAAACACTAGCGTTATTTTCCAAGTTAACAGATAAATTCCAAGACAAAGCTTGTAAAGAAAACCCACTGGTGGCTGACCACGTCCTGTGCCAAATACTGTTTGTTCTGTAACACTCTCCCGGTGCCCTCTCCTGCCCTCCCCAAACCCTGCCTTTGGAAGCCTCTGGGCAGCCCGCCATCACCGTGGCACTGTGTCTCCGGGTCTCCTCCGGGGTTACCTACAGGATAGAGTTAACCGGCTTATTGCTATCTGTGTGCTCAATCTCTAGGGCAGCCCTAAATATGGCACAACAGCAATTTCTAGGTTAATTAAATTCCATTTCTGCCCAGGATTTCTGATCGTTTACAAACCCATGGAGGACGAGCGGTATGCACGCAACACAGCTGGACCAGGCGGGAGCGAGGGGGACGAGGGGGTCCAAGGCAGTGCCCAGCCGGTCCTTGTGGAGGGCCGTGTGTGCCAAACACCATCTTATTAACTTAATTTTCCAATATTAAAAACATAAGCTGGTAAATCCAGTTATTTAGATTACACCCCAAGTCTAAACAGACAGCAAGGCATGGGTGGGAGCGCAGGGTGTGTGTTCACTCAAGAAAGAAAATGCGTTATATCCCACAAATGCAGAGGGACCCGCATAGCCAGGCTCTTTGTGCCGGTGTGGGAGCTGGCCCTGAAGCTTTGCCAACTTGCTGAAAGGCCTATTCAAAAAAAAAAAAAAAATTCCTGTGTTTCCATCTCCAAAATAAGTACCCACTCTATTCTACCCCCAGACACACACACACTACAGACCTGGCAGCTAGTCAAAGGAACAAGGGCGGGGGTGTGTTGGAGATTGTATGGGTCGGGCAGGGGATATCCCCTGCCCAGGGCAAGCTGCCCACCAAATTCAAATGCAAGTGCAGTTGCGGGCAAACCACACAGGATGGCTGTAAACATCCTGTATAGTAAAGAGAAAATAAACACATCCTCAAGTGAACCCGGAGGCTAGCAGAGACCAACGCACAGCAAACTTGGTAACGAGAAGCCCTGGCAACAGGCTCCATCCTTCGGCGCTCACGTCCCACCCTGCTCCAGAGTTACAATGGGTGTTTGTCTCATCGGGGTGTAGGGACTTCACCCAGTGACAGGAAAGGGAGGTCTGCAGGTCTGCATGAGAAGAGAAATGCCTGCTTTCAGGTGTTTCTGGAGATCTTGCCGTACTGGTTCAGAGGCCTCATTTCTTGCTTAACATAGAAAGACATGAAATTGTTTATGCTAAAAACCGCAGGATGTTAAATATTTGCAGCACTTGTCTTAAATTAAATTACACAGGCAACTAGAGTAAAAGTTTGCTATTAACCTGATATACCGAAAGGAACTTTCTTTGCTTGAATCTCCTGGAGATGAAACCCTGTAAAGTTCTGCTTGGTCAGAGTGGTACAAGGAAAAGAACCATGGTATCACAAAACCTGGGCTGCTTTGGTTCAACTACCTTGTGACCTTGGGCAAGCTGGGACTCTATTTCCTTGCTGGCAGAAGCAGTGGGGTGGGGTGGGGCGGGGCGGGGGAGGGAGGGGGGAGAACCCCTATGAAAAGGAAACAACTCAGGGTCCTTCTAGCTCCAATCTCCGCTGACCTCATCTATAAAACCTGAATATAGTCGTTCCTGTAATAATTCCTCTTGCATCATGATTTCATAATTCTGGTGACAAGTACTGATCTTAGCCTGTACCAAGTGGGAAATAAAAACCTCCAAAATGCCTGTGTTGCTAAAGATTGCTAGCGCCTACTTCCCAACTACAGGTTGTCAGGCAAAACAGCAAACGTGGTAACTTCCAGATCTTGAGATACGCATACCGCCTTGCACTTTAGAAGGCAGAGGTGGAAAAACGTTTAAATATAGATGTTTCCAAAAAAAAAAAAAAAAAGATGGCACAATGCCAGAAGTTGTTGCATAATTCCCTTAACTACTAACTACTATGCTATCTATACTCTGCTGCCTTAAGGCTTAATCCTTCCAGTTAGGAATAAATCACTCATTTAGGAAAACACATGAACTTCCTTCAGAACCCTGAGATATCCTCAGGAAGGCTAACCTAACCACTTATAAGTATATTCATCAGCTCTACCCACCAAAAGGCCAGACGAAAGAGAAGGCAAGTTCTGCAAACCCAAACACCACCCCGACTTCGGAAGATACTCCAAATGCTCACAAATAACTGCACTCCCTCAGAAAGTGGGCGGGCATCAGAGAGAAAGGTGAGCCTTCATTTTCTTTACCTCAGGTAAAAAGGGTCAGGGGAGAGAAAGGAGAATACCAAAAGTACTAAATATCTACAAGATACATGTGGTGTCTTCCCAAGTAAAACATCTGCTGGGCACACAAATCTCAGGCTGGTGGTGTGAGCCCACACAAAGGGTATGAAAAGTAATATGCAGAACTGCTTTGGATCCCATTAATAAAATGATGCAATTATTATTTTTTTAAAGTCTGATGCAGCATCCTGAAATGTCAAAGAACCGAGGCTGCCTGGAAATCCTGACTCTGTCATGATCAAGGAAATATTTGACATTGACTTCTTTTGTGTTCTAGAAAGCAACCATGTCAAATTCGAGAGGGATCATCATTAATCAACAATTAAAGCGGCAACAAAGCCCTTTTGTTCTGTCAGTCACAAGTGTCACATGTGTTATAGTTTACCACCAATGGAAAGCCGCAGGTTTCGCCACCCCCAGGCCGCATAACCCTCTCCTTCTCGGGGATCCACCTCCAAACCCAGGATCTAGGAGCTGCAAATGCTCCTCTCCACAAAGACTGTTGGGTTCAGGGCAGTCCTGAGCAAAAACTGTTTACAGCAAAAGTAACAAAAGGATAACACGAGTCAGAAGACCAACACGTGGAAGTTAAAAGTCTTAATCCAGCATGGATCTGCCAAAGAAATCCCTAATACACTACTGTAGTTACAAGGTGTGAACAAGTTACCTAAAGTACACTCATCTGTAAAAGCCTCAGAGAACCAGTTGAAATGCTGATCTGCCTTTCCATTCATTCTCTCTTGAGGTGGGACTGCCAATTTTGTTTTTAAAAATACTATTTCAACAAGAACCCCAGCAGTTTCTCAATTTTAGGTTACTCAATACCCGGCTGCGAACTGCCAGAAAACTCCTCGAATCCTGGCAGAGACGATGGCTGGGAAGGGAGACCAAATGACTCTGTGAGGCAGGAATCATGTTTTACTTCGTTCTTTGAAGGAGAAAAGAAAAATACACGAAGAAATTCATCCTGCAATGTTACACAGTTCATTCATTAAACAACAGAACCCAGTGGAACCCTAGCAGTATAACTGAAAAGTCAATCCTATGGAAACTTCCCACCAGAAACATTCCCCATGGAGTTGTGCACAGGTTGAGACTCGAAAGTCCATCCGCACGTGATGGACCAAAGCACAAAGGCAGTGCTGGGAGAGCTAACCAGTCCCTGAAAGATACGGACGGAGTAGGCTTACTTCAGCTTCTCACATCCTCGGCCTCTTGGACAGTAAGTCTGCTAACAGGGATCTGCTTTATTTAAAGGACGGCAAATAGAAAAGGGATTCTGGACAACTTCCCCGCCCACTGGAAATCCCATGAAGTAGCCAACAAGCACCAATAGGTGGCAGTAGACAGTCTTTAGACACCAGCTCTGGGATCACCCCTGAAAGGGGAATTATGACTTTCGCAGATTTATGATAAGCCTGGCATTAACCAATTTTTAGTACCTGCACTAAAATCTGATGCCAGCTAAGTAAGAACCCAGCCACTTTTCACAGAAAGTAAGAGATGAACAATGTTAGCAATACCGTTTAACCCAACAACTCAATTACAACTCAAGTTCCTTGCTTGCATATGGAAAATACACAGCAACTCACAATCCAACATTTTATATCTTGAAAATATACCTAGGGCTAAAATCCACTGGATTCCCTCCCCCAAAAGTGATTTTTTACCACGCAGAAAAGAAAGAAAAGGCAAAACTAAAGTAATGCACCATGGTTCTAATATGCTTCCTTCCCTGGGAAGCCCAGAGTATTCATTTTGGGGCTCTGATAGAAATTTATTTAGTAGGCTGAAACATAATCACGTGTAATGTTTAAAGTATGGGTGTTACTTAAGCTATCACCAACCAAAATGCAGAGGGAAGTCTGTTCTGTGATAAAGGGATACGCTACAATCCACACACACTGTCCCTTCCCGAATGTTTATAAAAGAGGTCTAGGATTTTATGACAACTGCTAAAGTTAAAAAACATGACCATAATTAAAAAGAATCTGCTAATCACTAATGAACATAAGAGCCATTATCCTCCCTTCTTTTCGCTGTTTGTGCTCTGTGATCCTGGAGGTACGACACGTTCTCCCAATGAAAAACAGGAGCTCACAGCATCCCACACTCGGAGACTCAGCCCAGGCTCAGTGTCACTGGAGGCTGCCGTGACGGACCCAGCAGACACAACAGTGGCACAGAAATTTAAATAAAAACCCAAGAACCTGTATCAATTCAAAGGAGGCAAAAGAGAGTCATGGCATAGAACTCACCTTCCTTTCTAACAAGGCCTAGGATACCCTCAAGCAATGCTGAACTTCTACCAACGTTCAGGGTTGCAGAAGGTAACCATATGTCAGGCCAGGAAGCAGAAACATTTATCCAAATGGCATCGCTATATAAAACCAAACCAAGTGGACTTTTAAACCAGACGGGCCAGGGGAATGGAGGCCAACTCAAACCTTCCAACTCAGCCAGGATCGTCTCTCATTTACACTCTTAACACCCATTCTGGGACCTAAGAGGCCTCTCCCCAGTATAAAAGTCCCCTCACTTCTTCCTTGTCAACCACTTGGGAGTCCCAGATGGACTCTGCAGGATATGAACCCACAGGCCCTAATACCTGAGGTCAAGGGAGCACTAAGTGGAAAGGGGTCACGTCTGTGGGCGGCAGCAAATGACAAGCAGAGACTCACCAAACATCTGCAGGACACACACATCCACCGTAACTGTGTGTGGCTCAAAAGATCCCTCGCAGGGGTCTAGTGACAGTGTCTTCTGACTAGACCTCACTTACATCACAAAATGAGAATTTCTCCAAGAGGGAAAAGTTGGTCTCTGACTCACAAGGGGCCCTGTCATCAAATATGTTTTCTTACACCCATTTAACCAACAAAACCCTGCTGTTAATAAGACGAGTGACTTATCACTCCTTTCCAGAGATACTATATTTGAATTTGCTGAGATGCTATAAAAGCAGCTCAAAGGACTTTCAAAGGCTTTGAGCAAGGCCAGCTGCAGAAAACCCCAAGAGGCGAGACTGGCAGTACACAGAAATCCAAACAAGCCCTCCCCTTCGCCCAGTGCTGTCAGTGACTAGTTATCGCTTTTCCGTCTGCAACATTCAAATGCCCTGACAAGTTCTGATCCTCACCAAGTTCCAGGAAACGACCACAGGAAAGTCCAACCTCTTATACGGGACTCAAGATAAACACCCAAGCTGTATGCACCACTTCAGCAACTCCGAAGGGCTGAAAGACTTCCTGTTCCATTAAGCCCTTCATTAATCCTTCCTGCTCGAGCCCATTTTCGTGTCCATAAACAGGAAACAATGAAGCCACAGGTCAGCCTCCTTCACTGCAGCTCATATACCCTCCAAAGAAGGCCACAGGTCCACCTTCTGTCCTAGGTGCTGTCACAAAGCCTCGGCATCGCCTGGCTCCTCCCATCTTCTCTGTATGGCGGTACACGAGAGGACAGAGAACAAAAAGTAGAGAAAAGAGGGAAAGAAATGGGAGAGAATCCCAGTGTTCTCCATGATCCTAATAAACTGTGAAAATGGCGGGCAGGGGGGAGATAATTCAACTGATGGAAACCTCCAATAATCAACATTTATGAACTGAAAGTTTAAAAAGTGACTAACCTCTAAACACTTATTTTTTTAACCCCAAACTCAAAGCTAGTTTCCGTGGGTCCTCCCACACCAGGAACAGTCAGTTTTTGTGACGCTTCCCATGGGCAGACGTGTTGTTTTCCCATGGCCCCATTCTCTCCCATTCCACTGCCCAGCCCAGAGGAGAACGTAAGCCCCTCCCACTGAGTGGCGAGACACTTGGCCACGGGAACCTCCCACGTGGCTCTTCTCGCTGCGCTGCACCGCCACCACCAGGCAAGCCAGCTCTGGAGGAAAAGGAGAACCCCAAGGTGCACTTTAAGGACGGGTGCTGGTAGGGACCCTGTGAAGGAGGGGACGCGAGAGAGAAAACTGTCACATCTTCCCAAATGGTCCGAACCCATGACGTGCTGAGGCATCATGGAAACAAATGACATCCTCCCCTTCTCTGTAACCCACTGATTAACTCAAAGAAACAGAAGCTACTTAAATGCAAGCTTCCTCACAGTTAGCTTCAGCAAAATGCCAGGGCTGCAAGCCGGATAGATCTGAATCCTGTTCGTAAAGATGCAGGTGGCAGGCCATGGGGGCCAGGAGGCGCGGAACTACTCCCTTTAGAAGAAGTCTCTTCAATTCTACCAGCCTAAACATGCCCTAATGGTCTCCCTTTGATCAAAGAGACATCCATCTTCCACTGTGTCAATACGATGCCAAACACCACGCTCCCAGCCATCCATCAGCCCTGGGAAGGGTCGGAAGGCCCCGCCCTCAGCAATTTGTAAATGAGCATATGTAGGAGAACATTTCCAGCTGGACACTTCAAAGTTTTCTGCCTCCCCCCACTCCCTCCAAAATACCCTCAGAGACCAGTGATAACAACCTCACTCCCAGAAAAGACCCCCAGAAGTTAACCCTGGGAACCCACTGGTTTGCAGAAGGACGGTCATTCCCCTCCCCAGCTTAGTCCCTCAGCTGTGCTCTTCCTCAGGTTTCTCTGTGTTTGATTCTCCTATTTCACACAATTCCAGGTATCCCAGGTTTTACCCAGTGCTTTCTGAAATGGATTTATTTCATCAGGGATGCAGAGTACAGCAATGTAACGTCACAGGGGTTCCCCCCCCGCAAATTACTGTTTTCTTTGTGTTACACAATTTTGAAAGCAGATAATGTTACATGAATGAATCCTACAGGTAGAAACAGGGTGCATCGCTGGAGCTGTTGGTGCCACCAGGTGAGTGAGACCTCCCTGTCCTAGACTTCTGCAATCTTTCAGCTCTGGGATTACAAAGACACCAACAAACTTGAGCAAGGAGTCACACAACGGAAACATTACTCAGTGAGCTCTGAGGATTCGCTATCAATCTAAAACTCAGAATATCCATCCTCTCATCCCGCTCCCCCTTCAACAAAGGAGAGGCAACAGGCAGGCCCAGAACTACTGACTACGCCGGGGAAGACCCCTCAAACGTGAGCACATGCAGGAGTACACCTGAAAGGGAAACTGAGGCCGAGAATCCGTGAGCTGGATGGAAAGGAACCTCAGGGAACCAGCAAACACACACCCTGCCTTCCGGGTCTGACCGTGAAGCCTGGGTTCCATGAAGTGCAGCGTAATGGAGCTGCAGCAGGAGAATTACAAAACAAGACCTGGTACTCCGCCATTAAAACGAATGAGACTGAGTTATTTGTAGCGAGGTGGATGGACCTGGAGTCTGTCATACAGAGTGAGGTAAGTCAGAAAGAGAAAAACAAATACCGTATGCTAACACATATATGTACGGAATCTTAAAAAAAAAATGGTTCCAAAGAACCTAGTGGCAGGACAGAAATAAAGACGCAGACATAGAGAATGGACTGAAGACACGGAGAGGGGGAAGGGTAAGCTGGGACAAAGTGAGAGTGGCATGGACATATATACACTACCAAATGTAAAACAGATAGCTAGTGGGAAGCAGCCGCATGGCACAGGGAGATCAGCTCGGTGCTGTGTGACCACCTAGAGGGGTGGGATAGGGAAGGTGGGAGGGCATATGGGGATGTTGCATACAGCTGACTCACTTGGTTATACAGCAGAAACTAACACAACATTGTAAACCAGTTATACTCCAATAAAGATGTATTTAAAAAACGAAAAGAAAAAAAGAACAGGACCTGGGCCACACGAGGGAGTCGGCCCTCGAAACAACTTCCCTCTGGGATAGAAACAGGCTTGGGAACCAATCATTCAAGAGAAGAGAACTTTCCAGGAAGAAAAGTAGTTTATTCCTTCCTGACCTCCCCTTCTCAAAGCAAACAGCTACAAAGACAACCTCACACCCCTGGGCTTCTAGGCTGATTAGCTCAACAATGAAACAATAAAACCAGTGGGGCCTGAGGGTTGGGCTGGGTCCGTTTAGGGCCAGACCTTTGCGGACACGAAGGCACCAGGTGAGGACTCAAACTCTATCTCAGGAGGGCAGCCCACCAGACTCTCATTCTTCCACGAACTGAACTCATTTTAAGGGAACGTAAAAACACAGAATACAAACATTATACAGGGAAAAATGACATGAGAAAGACATATGCTGGGGAGTATGTGAAGAAAAAGAGATCCCTCGCACACTGTCAGTGGGAGTGTAAACTGGTGCAGCTAACTTTGGAAAACGGCATGGAGGCTCCTCAAAAAATTAAACACAGAACTACCACAGGGTCCAGCGATCCCACTTCTGGGCATTCATCCGAAGGAAATGAAGTCACTATCTCGAAGAGAGATACCTGCAACCCCATGTTCACCGCAGCATTATTTACAGCCAAGATACGGAAACAAACTAAGAATCTGTGGAGGGATGAATGGATAAAGAAAACGTGGTATGAATATACAATGTAATATTATTCAGCCATAAAAACGGAAATCCTGCCATTTATGACAACAGGGATGGCCGCCGAGGGCGTCATGTTAAGTCAGACAGAGAAATACTGTGATCCTCATTTGCTGTGGATTCTAAAAAAACCAAACTCATAGAAACAGAGAGTCATTATTAGCAGGAGTGTGTGTGTGTATGTGATCAAGGTAGAAACTTCCAGTTATAACGTGAGTAAGTTCTGGGGATCTAACGTACAGCATAGTGACTTAGTTAATAACACTTTACTGTATATTTAAAAGATTAAATTAAAAAATAAAAGTACATGAGGTGACAGATGTGTTAACTAACCTTATTGTGGTAATCATTCGTAATATGTGTATACACCAAAGCATCAGGTTATACACCTTAACGTCTACACAGTGTTATATGTCAATTATATCTCAATAAAGCTGGGGCGGGAACCACAATGACTAACATTCAAAAGTAGGGCTTCCCTGGTGGCACAGTGGTTAAGAATGCTCCTGCCAATGCAGGGGACATGAGTTCGGGCCCTGGTCCGGGAAGATCCCACATGCCACTGAGCAACTAAGCCGATGCGCCACAACTACTGAGCCTGCGCTCTAGAGCCCGAGGGCCACAACTGCTGAAGCCCGCACGCCTAGAGCCCGTGCTCTGCACCACAATGAGAAGCCCGCACACCACAATGGAGAGTAGCCCCTGCTTGCCACAACAAGAGAAAGCCCACACACAGCAATGAAGACCCAACGCAGCCAAAAATAAATATAAATAAAGTAATAAATTAACAAAAGTAACCTAACACCCCAGAAATTTGAAATAAACTAGCCAGAATTAAGAGATTTAACTTGGTGGTAACTTAAAGCATTTTTCTTGAAAACAAAGCCCAAATCTATTTATGGCGTAGAAAGAAAAAAATTCAGTTATATACGACCACAAAACTTCAGAGAATGTCCCAGCACAGAAAAGCCCCAGATACAGGAAGTTGAGGAACCCTGTTCCGTTGTTGACCATCCTTCTTCTCATCGCCCCCTGAGAGACAGAAACAGTGCCTCGAGACACGTATTTGGTGACTTGAACAGGATTAAGCCACTACTGCATACTTTTAGAGAACACACAACAACATTCTGTCAAAATACTTGAATTAACAGTCCATGGAATGCACATAATGGAATTTTGAGGCACTTGGATAAATGAATGGGTTCATTGCCTGTTGAGGGGCAGGGAGTAGCCTCTGTTGTCACGGTGACTGTAAACCAAAGCATTCCCATCCACACTTGACAGTGGGTAAAATAAACACAGATGAGAAGTGACCCTATTTTGCCCTTGCAAAAATTTTGTGACACTCCCTCCCCCCAGCACCTCCTCAAGGGAACTGGCTCATCCCAATCGCTGTGCAACACTCTCTGGGAGACACCATCGCCCCTGAAAAGAAACCCACAAGCTAAAAATACAACAAATTTCATTTTAAAAGACAAGCTACTGAGAAAATGTTGATCAGTATATGGAATTGCCCTTCACAGCAAACATGACTAGAAGTATATGAATTCTGTGCACCAAGGGACAGCTACAGTGTTATTTAGTGTCATCTCTCCTCCTCTGATCTAAAACACAACTTGCTTTGTAAAACACTGAAATTGGGCACACAGTGAAAGGTGGAGACAGACTTATGGAGGTGTGTGTGCGTTTTATGGGCAAATTCCCCCGCCAGGTATAAATTAAATTAAATCCTCTGCAAGTTGAAACGTGTGAAATCAGAGAAAGAATGAGAGGTGCGCTGGCACCTCCATATGTACATATTCTCACTCCCACCCCACCGCTGCCGGGCGCACACATATTCACACACGTGCCCTGGAAGGGCTGTGGGGAAAGGCCTGGTAGAATCATAAGAACGGGGATGTGACGGATATTGCATTGTCTCCCTGTCAGCCGAATACCATCCGTGAATACTAAGTAGAAAACAAAAGAAGAAATAACTTGCAGGGACACAGTACCGTTTCCAATTTCTCCTCTCCACAGCCCAGAAAGAACAGCGGGAAACATTCCCAGACCTAGTATCGTGCCATCAGTGTGGGTGCACCTACCGGGCCAAAGGGTGCACCACCCACGATGACCTACAGGGAGCTGGAAATCATCCTATAGATGGGGAATTAAAGCCAGCCCACGACAATCGCGTGCAAAGGCAATTCAAGATGAAATCACATTGTCCGCTTTGGTGAGTTGTTTGTAGCAGGAAAATACTTCCACTCAGACAGTGTGCCCTTAGGTAGGGCACACTGTACGTAAGCAACTACCTAAAGACAAATTACACCGGGGCCTGGGGGCTGGGAAGGAGGCGGCATGCAGCCAGAGACCAGTCTATAAATAATTTCAAATAAACCACAAGGGAAGGAAAGACATCATTGTTCTGTTTCTGCACAAAGCAGATGAACAAGCTGAGGAAGGAAACGTTTGGGGACATATAATGAAAAAGGTCTCGAAAGGCATCATCTCAAGCAGGCATGGGAAGAGCGGCTAAGGCCTAAACTCAACATGTATGAAGGAAAGAGGAGGGGGGCACAAACCGATGAATTCGAGCCACGCGTCACCTGTTGGGCTGAGTAAAGGTCTGTTCAAAGGAGAACCCAAACCAGAGAACAACAAAATGATCACAGCTCACCAAAGAAAAGAAAAATTAATTCATCTAAATTCTTACCTAAAGGAGTCACCCAAACTAACAAGCGGCCACAAGGGGAGAATACTGCTCTGAGATCAAGTCTTTCTGGAGCAAAGGCTGCATCTACCTGATAAAGGCTAACGGCTCCCAGAACTCGTAACTGCGGGGTCATCGCGGTCCATTTACACAGTGACTCGATAGAAAATGGATATTTAGTATTTGTTGAGGGACAGTGATATGTCATGTGCTTTAAAATCATGAACAGGGTCTTCCCTGGTGGCGCAGTGGTTGAGAGTCCGCCTGCCGATGCAGGGGACACGGGTTCGTGCCCTGGTCCGGGGGGGTCCCACATGCCGCGGAGCGGCCGGGCCCGTGAGCCATGGCCGCTGAGCCTGCGCGTCCGGAGCCTGTGCTCCGCAACGGGAGAGGCCACAGCAGTGAGAGGCCCGCGTACCGAAGAAAGAAAAAAAAAAAAAAAAATCATGAACAGCGTTTAGTCCAGTGGTTACCAGAGCCCTGGTTATCAGAGTGTGATCCTCCAACCAGCAACATCAGAACTGCCTGGGAACTTATCAGAAATGCAAATTCTCAGACTAACTGAATCAGAAACTCCGGGGGGTGGGATCCAGCAAGCTGGGCTTTAAAAGGTCCTCCAGGTGGTCTCCTACACGCTCAGGTCGGGGAACCACTGGGCTAGAGCCAGCTCCGTAAGGTGCTGTAGTGCAAATTTATCAGACAGTGCAATGGAGGCTCAGCGACTTTACCTGGCTTTTAAGAACATAGATGCCAAGCAAGTATCTACATTATTCCAAAGCCTTTGCTCTCTCCACTGCACCACAATACAGAGGCATTCTGTCCCTAGTACTGGACATGAAGGCCCGTTTAATTGCTGAGGCAGCCGGCATCAAAGATCTACTTTACATCTTAAATGAACAAAACCAGATTTAGTCCAGAGGGATTTTAATTCTGGATTTGTCCTCTCAATTTTGATAAAGTCTACTTTCAAAGGTAGCACCATAAAGGGTGCCACACTGGTGCCGTGTGTATTGTAGGTCCTAGTTCGCTTAGCAAAAATATATGGGGACTGCTCACGGCAGGTTTAGCCTGCTTACCTAGCCAGGCAGGCCTGGGAACAGGCTCGCTACTGGCTTTATTGGCTAAGAGAAGTGTGTCCACTCCCACTGTCATGCAGTTAGTGGCTACTGGCTCAAGGGGGTTTCAACAAAATCAGTTTCTACGTTCCTAGATTAAGGGTCAACAATGGAGATAGAACCTCTTTGGGAAATCCGTGGGTGTCACTGTCCAAACTGACATCTGTGAGCCTCTTCATTTCTCAAATTGCTTCAACGAAGGAGAAAATTATATCGACAGTCTTAAATACTTTCTTTGTATACAAATTTCATTGTTTTAAGTATAAATTTTAAAATATCTGGGCAAACACAGGAGAGTGGTGAAGATGGGCAAAAATGTTTGTCCTCAAACAGGGATTAAATTAAGTCCTGCCCATCTGAGGGCTGAACCAAGAAATCTGAATAACATGGGCAAGCCCTCGTTTGTACCAAAGATAGTGGGAGTAGAGGCGCTGACGGTGACGGAAAGGGCCCCGCAAAAAGCAGTCCGAGCGAGCCTTCCATGTGTCTGCTGGCATCACTCTTCCTGACCTTCGAAACACCCAGGTCTCCAGCACCCAGGGAAAGCTGTACTGCCGTACCTTCCTCTGGCTTCAACAACAGCCCAAGCTCATAGCAGGAGGGCATCTTTCAGAGACGTAATACAGATTTTGGCTGCATGGACAAGATCAATGTACATTTTGATTTGGTTCTAAAATCACTTCAAACATTCACAGACATTCTCACCGTGAGGATTCCCAGTGCCCAGTCCTCCCTAAGCCTTAGATTTCTCATCTGTGCACCAGGATGATCTGACATTCAGATGATCTATAAGGGCTCTATTTATCCCGGCCTCGTTCCATGAGACTGGACGGTAGGAGGCCTCAGAAATGAATATAGGGAGAGAAATCCTGGCCAGAGCGGCTCAAATCCCTACAAAGGGGAATAACGACAAGCGCCAGAAAGGCCAAGTGCCAGTCCACATTACACAATGGCATTTGCCAGACCAGCAAGCAGATTATAGTACAAACAGTCTGCAGGCTGTCACAATGGATGCAAACATAGTTCTTGGGGGCAGAATAACAGGCTGAACAAATTTATAATTACGTTCTAGAGAAAGAAGGACTGAAAACTACATATATTTTAAAACTGCTAGAATCCCATCCTGCACAGTTCCAAGTTAACAGGGAAGAAACAAAATGTTAAGTTAATGAATACATCATAGGGTAATCACGAAGTATCCCCCAAGATTGACCTGAATCGTGCTCATGGTTACTTGAAGCATCCTCTTCAGACCATTCATTCCCCAATAGTTTGCAGGAGCCAAGGTGGGCTTCGGCCTGGAAACAAGGCCCCAGTAATCCTACCAGGCCCAGTAAGTAGGCACTGACAAAAACAGCCTTCCCACGAGATAATAATCAATAACCACTAAATGGATTTACACGATAATACATCAGAGCCAATGCTTGCTTCGCGTTATTTTTTAATTATATTATCAGAGAACAATTTACTTGACCCAGTCAAGTAAAGCACCTGGCCTATTACACTGTTATATACTCAACAAAATAGTACTTCCTATGAAAGAAGCAACATCTCAGAAGGCCTCCATTCATTTCCAAATATGTCTGAAACCAAGTATGAACAACAGGACAAAGATTCATTTCTAAGACCCAGCTCTCGTTTTCCTTTTAAACGTTTTCAATCTTTCTGCATTTTATATACAGTAGACAGCAGGAATTAACATTAATGCCAATTCTACACAGTTGAAGCTTTTTATAAAGTGGTCATATATGCTGTTCAAACTTTACAGAGTAAATTTTCTTTAAGAAATAAACTCCAAAAATGCAAATAAACAAAGGCTAAGTCTTCTTTGACCTCTGGGAAAACCAAGATCTGAGAGGGTAACAGGAAAAAATGCCAGATATATTTGTTACCATCATAATGAAAATAATGCTTATTATCACGGAATTCGATGATCTGGTTAAATATCTCAAAATTCTACCAGAAAACAGTAGTCAGTACTAAGCTAGCACCACAGGAAAAACCACATGGCCTTCAGACAAGAAGGCATTTTCCCCCTTCACTTGGCATCACTGATTAACAATGCCTGATGGAAATGCAGAAAACTTACACTGCAGTGGTTTGAGGACTCCACAACCTGCTGTGAAAGCAGAAGTAGGTACTTGCTTATATCCTAATCAGAGGTCACAAGAGAGGCCCTGACAAGTCATTTTACAAGTTATATTTTGGTTTCTATATAGATGGATGTGGAATTTTGGACCCAGGAAGTATTATGGAAGCAGAGGAGAGATAAGAAGGGAGGAGAAACGGCTGCGGAGGTGGGGGGAATAAAAGAGCAGAATAATATATTACTACCAAAAAACAGCTCCAGTCTTTCCTAACCCTCTAAAATAAATAACTATGGGCAACACTTCAAAAACACACAACAGAGAGACAGACACACAAGTACACACACACCTACCTTCCAATATGATAAGAGGGTATGTAGGATCTGGACAATTCTAAATAGGAAAATATGCTTCTCAAACAGAACAACTCCTCTAGAAAGATTTCCTTTCCTTACACTTTATTTGGCTACTCTTAGAATTTGTTTACCGTCACAAAAACATACCAGATACTCCGCCAGCCACTGGGGATACAAAGAAAAACAAGGACGATCCCATCTGTGAGGGAGCTGAGGGCCAAACCCTTTTAAAGCTTGAACATGGAGTGAGCACAGCTAGAGAGCGATGATCACCCAATTCCCTCCCTGCCCAAACACACTCCAAAAAAAAAAAAAAAAATCACACAGATGCTGCTGACTCCACACTCATCCTATGGGACGGGCTTTAAGCTCGCGGGAGAGATCTATCAAGGCATTTTATGAGGCCATGATAGATTCTATGTTTCTAGATCAAAGCAACTGAGCCTAAAGCAAGTGAGAAAATATTCTTGTCCCACATTTACCTTATTCCAAGGGGGAAAAACCCATCTATTATTATGGTCTCTTCTTTAAATTTCTGAATTTCGAACAGCAGAAATGAACCAAAAGCTTGCCCCTGACAAGTGATTTACCTTGCTGCCTTCCCTCCTCGGCCTGTCCTTTAGAATCTCTCTAGCGCAGTGCCTCCCTCCACCCAGCCAATCCTACCATCAAAACGAAGAGGAGGGAAGAAGAGAGGGAAAGGGTAGGGCGGGGGTGATGAGAACACTCTATCCTCATCTTAGCAGCAACAATGTGCACTGCTTTTAATTGAGCTGCTAAGCAGCCAGGGGGGGATGCTGACATCAGGGAACATTCTGCATAAAAAGCCATGTCTAACAACCCCTGCAAAAGCACTCACACGTGAACCACAAGTGACACTAATGGCTGCCACCCCCTTTGCAAATGAGGTGACTCCAAACCCCACAAACCCAGCATCTCGTGCCTTTCACGTGAGACGTATGGAACCAGTGTCGTCTGTCTTTGTGCTGCTCTCAATTTCATCAAGGAAGACTTACGAACTGATAAGATGTTTCCGGGAGGGTCAGATACCACTGAAGAGATCAGGGATGCGTTTACATTTGTCCTTTGGGAGCGTAAAAGGCAAGGAGGACAAAAGCACGTGACAGAGACGTTCATATCGAAAACACAAGGAAGAGCAGTGCTAGAAGAGGAAGGAAGGAAACTGGTATCCAGTTTCCGTGGCAACCACAAAGCATGCATGCTACACCATCATTTGCATAGGAGGTGGAAGTGATATCCCTGCAATCAGATCTCTGAGGTAACAGAAAAAGGAAATGGCCACAGCGGTAATAAAACTGCCTCAAATGAAGTTCTACCATTTTCCTTAAACAAATAAATGCAGCAGAAGCCCGTGTGCTTACCAGGAACCTTAAGCGAATTCTGGGAGCAGCTGCCCATTCTCACAAGCATCCAAAAATTTGTCCTCGGTAACAACTAATGACCAATTAAATCAAAGGGATTTTGCCAATCTCTAACCCTGCAGAGGACACACGTGCTCTGGGGCAGGCCCCACGTTTCCCATTCCTTCCTTCACACTAAGACCCATGTGCACTGACCTCTTAGGAGGGTGGTACGTCTTTATGGAGAAGAACTGACTGACTACGAAGACTTCTCTAAACAGAATCCCTCTCTAGCAGGAAAAGTAATGTGTTAAGGAAAGAGGAGCCCAGCTTCACTAATGAAAAAGCTTAATACACGATTCCAGGAAGATAAGCATTAACAGTAAATCTGAAAATAAACTGCACAAAGCCAGAAGGATACACCTCTCCCTGCTTTAGATGCCTACGTTGTGTTACTCCATATACAAGGTGCTACCCCACCCCAGATTAGCCAGGCCAGATATGTGGTGTTTTAAGAGACACTTAAAAATGGAAATTCCAGTGGTAACTTTAAAAGTCAAGTAAGGATGGAGCCAACATAAATTTATTCTAAAAGTCTCCTAATCAAACCCAGAAAATGACAGTGATAGCTTTCAATTACCAAAGTCCCCCCCCCCCCGCCAATCCCTTTCTGATTATCCAAGAACCTCTATGTTTAAGTCAATTCATCCTTTGGTTCAAAAAAAGAAAGAGATCGCGACTGGGGTTTGTTTTTCATTTACTAAGGTGAAGACAGGGAGCCCATCTGTTCCCTCCTCTAATCAAAGGAAGCTAACTAATGCTATCGTTCAACACGCATCCAACAAACATCAATTCCCGTGCCTCTCAGCACATCTTGGCTTGGCTTGGAGTGATTTGGGGACCAAGGCTACAGCACAGCAGGCGCCTACCTACTGCTGAGATACGTTACCGTGTTTAATTCGAAGAACCACCTGGGTTGTTGGTTACTGCAAGGCGGCCTACCTGGGCTGGTCCAACTCGAAGCCTGCACAGCTCCCAGACCACTGCAGGTCTCTGCAGGCCCAGGACAGGCAGGGTGGGGTGTCAGGTGCACCCTACTCTCACTACAGGTGACTGCTTAAATCAACTACAGTAATGCGTCAATCCTGACGATGGATTCTGCAAGACGGAAGAAAACTGGAGCGGGACCTATATTTTTGTCCCAACAAACACGTGTGCCCCTTCAAAATATCAACTAACCTTCTTATCTCAAACGTGCTGTACAGAAAAGTTAGTAAATAAACCTGCCCCCTTCCAGCCCCCTGGTCAAGTCAGTTAGAGAAAGTACTGGAGCACACCAGGCCTTCCAGAAACAGCCTGCTACAGAGCACACGGACCACGTCATGTGTCAAGGCTCAGCCTCTGCGAAGAAGCTCCCGGCATGGAGCGCTGGCCCTCCCTGCTCTGCAGCACCCAACATGCTCACGGCGTGATTAATGTGGCTCCAACACATCCAGCTACCGGGCTGGCTGCGCCCCCGGCACTGGGCCTGTCTCTCCGTGTTACCGTGCCCAAGAAGCTGGCTCCCAACACCCTCCGTCAGGAAGTTACAAGAGCTTCTCCACGGAATCTAGAGCCTAGCAAGAGTGAAAGAGTCTACAAAAGGAAAAACTCAGTGTTTCTGTCAGCTCACTGTAAGGTGCCCCAACTTCCCTAGACACCCCCTAGTGTCCCACAGACGTCACATCCTCCATGGTACTCGACACACAGCATTTGAAATGATCTGCTTCTTTCCTTCTTCCCTCTGGAATGGAGATTTCCTGCAGCTCAAAATGAGGCTTAATCGACCATATCTTAGATCCACCCAGTACCTGGCAAACAACTCGAATCTTGATGAAGAAATCAGCATTCCTGGACTCTGCTTCCCTGAAGGTCCCACTCCTCTGAGGGTTAGAAAGGTATCGCTTGGCCCAGCCCTAAGAATCCTCAGACCTCTCCCAAAATTTTGAAAACAGAACTCTTCCATCCGTCTCCAACACCAGCACTCCATGGGGGCTCTGCACCACTCCACTCAAGGTGGGTAGAAACCATTTACTGAGTTCTGAAATAATCTGGGGGATTTATCTCCTGGCAAAGTTCACCCAATCCCCTCTGTGTGTCAGTTTTCTCATCTACAAAATGGGAATGATGTTCAAAGACCTATCCCAAAGGGTCTGCTGTGAGAATCAAATGGACTAATACACGTAAACAATTTAGAATCTGGCCGGCACACCAGAAGTGGCACATAAACATTTGTCGAAGCCACCCTGCAAAGCGGTAATTCTTTTGGAAGACTGTCTTTCTCATGGAGAGTTAAGAGGAAAAGTTGAGTTAAGCAGCAGAAAAAGGTTCTCCAAGGAGACGAAGTGTCAGTCCACACGATCCTGGAATCTCAGAATTTTCTCTCTCCCGGTTTCTAATCAAAGGCCTAGTTATAAGGCTGCGCCAGAAAAAACACGTCACTCCTTAAACCATCTAACTCAGAGGATCAATCAGGGGTAAGTCTCCCACCCAGGGGTCACTTGCCATAAGATCAAGAGGCCATGAGGAATGGACACACAATAGTTTACACATGTTCGTATGCTACCCAGGGACCCAGCATCACTCCAAGAGTTTAGAAAATCTCATAGACACCAAGGCCCTGGAAAGCTGTCTTCCTGTCCCAGGAACAATGGCCTCACGGACTGTATGAGAGTCCTGGCCCCGGGGATACACCTATGAACAGTGCCGGGCCAGAGGCACTGAAGTCAGGAGGGGGGTCTCAGGAGGCTAAAGCCATGTGCCATGTCCACAGGGTCGAGAAGAAGAAGGGGAAAGGAGAGAAGCAGCAGGAAGGCTCTCCAAGGAGGGGAGTGCCTTGAGAAAACAGGTAAGGAGACTCCGTGCAAGGACAGGGAACCTGGAAAAGGACAGGAACACCACGCAGTGCAAGCAGCAGCCCGCAAGCCCTGAACACTGCCCTCCACACCCGACCTCCCCCGGCCTCGCCACCACGGCCCTAAGGAAGAGCAGGCCAGTGAGAGTCTGCAGGACTGGGGATGAGAGGTGACGCCCTTCCGCCAACTCCTGCCTCCCACGTACCCAACCCAGGACAACATGCAGGGGCTCAGCCCAGGGTGAAGTCAAGCACACAGAGCACCCCTCAGCCCTACTTATGCTGGTTTGGGCGGTAACAGTGCACCTCTGCTAAAGCTAGAAGCACAGGGTAGAGGGGAGAAAGAAAACATTCCAAAGGGAAGGGAACCTGCAGCCCGTCCTGCCATTGAGGCCAAACAAATCTACACACATTCCACACAGGGAACCCCGAATCACCAGCCCAGGTCTGGGCAATCACGAAGCAACCTCAATCCCCACCCAGTTCCAGATTCTTCCAAGCTCCACCCTCTGCGTCCTCCGCCCCACCTCCCAAAGCACCACCTAGACCTGGGCTTTCCTTCCTCTGATCCTCTGATCCGTGACTGGGCTGCGCCTTTAGTCCTCCATAAAGGGCATTGCTCGTGCATTTTCACATGCACAGTCAAGAAGGCCTAACGTGTGAGAAGGACCACACAGATGGACTCCACAAGATGCTTTGTTAAATGAGGAAAAGGGTCTGCTTCTTGGAAACCAAAGCAATGCAAAACATTGTCTTGAAACCCCCAAGTCATGCCACACAGGTAACAATCTGCCACACAGTCAAAATTCCAAGACAGGAAGAGGAAACAGGGAATCCCATAAACCAACCACCCATAAAAAACGTCATGTGCAAAACCAGTCAGACGTCACGCTGATTAGAGCGGCTTCCATGGTTCCGCAGACACCATGGCCAGGCTCCATGTCACCATGAGGGACGGGACGCGGGAGGGTTTTCTTGAACAGACTGCCAGTGTCTTGGGTTACCGAGGGGACAGAACTCATGAGCAGGATCTGAGAGGTGTGAACAAAGCCCAGGGGATGCTGCTGCAGGAGAAGAATCTGTATCCAACCATGACCGTGGGTGATGACACTGAGAAGCCCTGGCACAATCAGAAAGGCTCTCCCAGCTCTCTGCTAGCCAACTGGAGTCACGTGACTTTCAGATTCACCTTGGTGGCCACTTAATCTGGGAAAACACTTAAGATCAGGGTTAAGGTGTGTAGAGCTGAGAGGTGCAAACTCCCCTCCCAAACTTGAACAGCAGGGAAGGTGAAAGAGACCCCCCCATGAGCAGGAACCTGAGGCGAGCCAACAAGAGTGAAAAGTGAAGTGAAAGAAAAGCGTATTTTCCCAGAGGGATGTAGGAAGAACCCACTATAATCACTAAGTCATCACGATCTATCTGGAACGGTCACTTGAAATAAAATAGTCAGTTAGGTCCTCAGAGTTCTCACATCCAGGATGACTTGTGCAGGAAAGCATGACCTCTAACCTCTAATACTGGAAGGCTCCAGAAATGATTTCAAAAGCAAAGTGTGTTTTACTCAAAAGAAACTGAAGATTCACCTGTCTTCTATCTACTGCTTGGTTTACAATGAGCAAAAAAATTTCACTTATTACATTAAAGAAGGAATACAAGCACCAGCAGAGAAGAGACCATTTACAGGCTATATAATCTGAGGGGCCGCAAGAGTTGTCCAGTGCATGGAGGTGCTCAGCTGAGGGGGCGAGAGGCACAGTGAACCAGCCACGGTTCAGCTCGCCAAGCCGGGCACTGCTGACCCAAAGGAGCACCCTTCTGGAATTTGTCCTGAAGGTACCTGAAAAAATAAGACCTACATCCGATACTCCTGATGGAAGGTGACATGGTGGAAAAGTTCCAGGCATTGGAGATATGAAGAGCTGGGTTCAAATCGTGACTTTGCTATTTACACGAAACATGCCACTGGTGAAGTATTTTGAACATTTGTTGACTCAGCTATAAAACAGGGTAATAAAACCTTCCAGGTATTTCATAAGGATTAAAGTAAGATTTATTAGCACGATATGTTCTATTCACTAAGGGACAGTTCTTCTTTTAGAGACAGAGCTTCTGGCGCTTCAAAGAGTATGAAGGATGGATTTCTACTAGAAACATGCTCTCTTGTGGAGGGAGATTTTCTATTTATAAGTCAGCTGCTTCTTTATTTTGAAATTTTCTATTTCATTGCACTGGGGCCTACTTAGGCAATTCACTTTTTGATGACTAATTAAACGTGAGGTTATGACCGTGACTAAGATAAAGTGCAAACATAGTAGCTACATTTCCCGTGTGTGTTTCTATCTCATTCTCTTTCTCTCAGTCAACATTCAAAGAACAGACAGGACTTCTGCTTCTGGCTGAGACAGAGTAACAGGGACAGGACTCCCCTGCTGCCTGAAGAAACTAAAAATCCACACAAGACAATGGACATCACACAACAAAGCACCGCGGTCCCTGGGAAACAAATGACTGCCCAGGTTACTGCCTTGAGAGAAATCCAGAGGAATCCCTGAGTTGAGGAGAAGGAATTGAGAGTTTGGGGAGGAAAAGAATGTATAGAGCAGAGTACTCGAGAGGCAAGAGCCACACAGAAAAGTCTGGAATCTGCTGAGGACCCTCCTCAAGTACTCGCTGAGCACACGTGTGTGAAGGAAGTACCCAAGGAAAAGTACCACAAGAAAGAATTACAGGGAACACTCCCCAAACCCCACACAGGGCTGGGAATCATGCTTTGTCAAAATGGTACACATAACTCACAGGGCACTGAGTAAAGTGCTTATATGGGTTCTACCTGAGTAGCTGGGAAAACCTACCCCTACACCAAACACTGCTCTCTGGCCCTACCTAACAAAGCTTAAAAGGTTCAATGTTCTCTAGTAACCTACTCATACCCTAGAGCAATGCTTGAGAAGAGGCAGAGAAATACAAACATACCCAGAACCCAACAAAAGAACACTTACGATGCCTGGCATCCAATAAGAAATTACCAGGCAAGCAAAATAGGAGGAAGATATGACCTACATTGAGTGCAGGGACATCAATCAATCCAAAATGACCCATAAGTGACACACATGATAGGTTAGTAGACAAAGACACTAATAACATCTATTATAATTCCATTCCATATGTTCGAGAAGGTAGAACAAAGACTAAGCTATATTAGGGGAGACACTAAAGATTATGAAAAAATCTAGAGACGTCTAGAGACTAAAGACAACAATGTCTGAGGCGAAAACTATATGTCTGCAGATATTAGGTAGAAACTATCTACAATGAAACAGAGAAAAGAAAAAGACTGGAATAAAATGAACAGAGTATTCATGAGCTGTGGAACAACTTGGAACACCTTGATATACGTGCACCTGAAATCCCTACAGGGCAGGGGGAGGAACGCATGCAAAATATACCTGCAGAAATAACGGTTCGAATCTTTCCCAAATTGATGAAATCTACAAAACTGAGAAGCTCTATGAAGCCCAAACACAAGAATCTAAGAAACCTATATGAAAGCATATTGTATGATAGATTTTTTAAAGCTTTAGAAGCAGATGTCTTGCCAGATACACTGCAAGCCAGGAGATGGTGGAGCAGTACCCTTAACAACCTCCACGGGGGAGTGGAGGAGGAGGAACTATTAACCTACAATTCTATACCCAGCAAAAATATCTTCCAAAACTGAATGTGAATTTCTCACAACTGCATGTGATTCTACAACCCTAATAAGAAGATTCTTTTTTAATCAGGGTGAAATAAAGACCTTATCAGATATAAAAAACCTAAAAGAGTCATCCAACACCAGCAGAAATTGGAAATGTTAAAGTCCTACAAGCAAAATCAAAAGGAAAATGATACCAGAAAGCCACATAGATCTAAAGGAAGGAATGAAGAGCACCAGAAGTGACAGCTGTGTGGGTAAATTAAAAGAGCAGATGGGCTAGACACAGCTAGGTTTACATTTTTTACATTTATGTAACTCTACAGTTATTTTCTGTGGTTATTAAAGGTGCCACATAATATTCAGTTCATCAGTTTTGCACCTTTTTTACTTCCTGTAGGTAGAGAGTATGTTTCAGTCAAAATAGCTCTGAATTCAATAGTGCGTTTAACATTAAACTATCCTACAAATGCATTTTGTTACACAGATATGTAAAAACTCTTTAGGCTTTTAAAATTCTAATTCCTAAGGATGGTGACGTTGAATAACTCCAATTTCTAACACTGCGTGCTGCCCAGTAAGAATCCTATGCATTTGAAGGGCCTATCTTCTTTCCAAACTTGGAGGTAGCAAACTACTGCATGTCAACGTAGTACCTCGGAACAGAAATAATAAGGAAAACAGTAATATTTGACAATTCAGCTGTAAAAGGGATGCCTATTAAAAGCCTGGGAGAATTCTCATCATCTCAACATGTATTCATATCCAAAACCTGAACCACACCAAGTCCTCACCCCTAACACTCCACATTCAAAATCCAACCTCCTAGAGCAGGGCTGACTGTCTGAACTCCATCAAGTCTTACACTCCCAAAGGCTTAAATAACTAAAATACAGCAGCTCTTTGTTTAATAAAAAGAAAACACTTACATCCCTACAGAGGCACAGTCCACACTATTTTTTTTTTTTTACTACTTCAGTAGACACTCGTGGAGTTTGTTTTTAAAAGTGTGTCAGGGATCTTACTATTAAGTACTAGTAAAATAGGGGCCACCCCCCAAGGGCTTAGGTGTGACTTACATGTGAATAGCCCAGATAGCATCTTCACAAACTACAACCTCACCCCACTCACACCTGCTCCTTGCAAGCAAATACCTGGTCACAACAAGCTTTGTGGAAGAATTCACACTCCACACCATTAGGGTCCTTCCCGTGACTCAGCAAACTTCAAAAAAAAGAGGGACACAGGCCCACACTTTTCCATCTGCCCATGGATGGCGGTGAGGGCGGCGCCATGGAGAAAAGATATAAATCACAATTTGCATAAATCAAAATCACATTTGAGAAGTCTTCAGTGAATGTGCATGTCCCCATGTAGCAATTCATGTGTCATACACGCTGATGACGGCTAACGGTAATATCTCACACGGAGTCCTCATTATATACCTGGGAGCTCCTCATGAATCAATCTGCCTAGGACACAAAACCCCCCATGAGGTGGTTACCACTGTCACAGACATTTTACAGGTGAGAACACCGAGGCCCAGTGATGTTACAGAACGTGCCAAGAACACATAACAGACAGCTGAGCCAGAAGAGGCCACACGGTCTGGCTCCAGCCCATATTCTTAACCACAAGGTGCCCATGACACGTCCCTGAGAACTACCACCCATCCAAAGATAAAATAAGTACATACAACACTTAATTCTGCTAGATATCTGAGTGGCCAAGGCCAGTGACCCCTGAAGGACCATGCATTTTGGATCTCCCATGCACTTACACCTGAAAGTATACCATGTCACCAACTTCTTTGTACACCTTCTTTCCACCAGCCAAACACATAATCCCTTATCCTGATCATAACCATCATTCCCAAGTTTCTCACAGTCTATCCACACATGACTGACAAAACTGGTCCATTCTGGTTTCTAAAAATCCTCAGATACTTCTTGCAGGAAACAAATTTTACAATAACCGAGTATCATGGGATGAGCAATATAAGGGGGGGAGGGTAAGGAGCTAGGCATGGCATGATTAAAGGTGGAAAACCTCTACAATGTTTCCATTCTAAACAGTAAGAACTAATTAATGTATGATTTTTTAAATTATTTATTAAACTCACCTACCACAGGGATCAAAAGAAAAAGAAAACCAATGCCTAGGAACTCCCACCAGTGCCAAGTCCTTCAGATCTTCAATGGCTGGGCTGCCCTGTCCATCAAACAGGCAAAGAGCTTCTAGAGAGGTTGGCTTTTCCTTTTACAAAGAGTGACTTTAGATGATGACCTTTTAATGACTAGGTAAAGAAATACCTTTTATTTTTGCCTCAATCAAGAAAAATAAATCCTATGGAACGCTGGATTCTACTGCTTCCTATGTACCAAAAAGATCCCCAACTTAAGTAAAACCAATGGCAGCAAGTACATAGAACCAAACATAGCTTAGGGGGTTTCCGGTAGAAAAATAACACAGTGTAAACACATGGGATGTTTTGACTAAAGACTTAAGAAATGTGTTACAAGCATCAATCAGAAAATGGAATTGCTTCAACTTGCAGGCTGGAAATTCAGGGCAAGGTCTAAACTGAGGTTGGCATAGTCTACACATCAGATTTCAATTTTTCTTAAGGAAGTCAAACACATAAATTCCCTTTCTTTCCCTCCCCCACCAAGACAAAGGCATATTAACTGGTGATCCTAAAAACATGCACCTAGAAAGAGCAATTAACTGTACAAAAATAGCTAGCAATTCGTATCATTCTAAAGAGAGAGGGGGGAGGGGAGAGGGAGAGGGAGAGGGAGAGGGAGAGAGAGTGAGAGAGAGAGAGAGAGTGAGAGAGAGAGAGAGAGTGAGAGTGAGAGAGAGAGAGAGAGTGAGAGAGAGGGTGAGAGAGAGAGCATTTTCCAAAACAAATACATAAATCATGACTGGAATTTTAGGACTCAGTGTTCTCACATAGAAAGTCTAAATGCCAAAAGAGAATGCAAGTGGTGCATCATAAAACATGCTCTTCTCGTGCATATTTATGGGAATTTTAGACGCTAGATAAAGAGTAAGATCTAGTCAACAATCAGTTCAATGTCGCTTCAGCGACATTTCAAAATCACCACTTTAGGTAGTTACTCTGGGCTTGGCTTGGAATCAGCAGAGACAGCACACTCGTCAGCTTCTTAGAAAAGGTACGTTACATGTAACATGAAGGAAGGTTGAGCACTGAAGTCTGACGGTAACTGACAAAGCTCCAGGAATTCAGATTCCAGTTCATACCCTTACAAGGCAGGGCTCATACCATAGAATTTATACTAAACGTTTATGCTAAATACCAACAAGGAATCAAAATAAGCCAAAAATTATTAAAAGTTATTATTTTCTATTTGCTATGTACCCTGCAACACTTCAAGACATTTATGCCCTAACTACACTACCGTAGTTTACGGATGGGTAGTGTAGCCCCTTTCTGCAACGCAGGCCACCCCAGAGCAGCCCTAAATCTAGCCTAACCTGTCAAAACCTTAATCTACACTATATGTCCCTGATAGTAGACTGTGATCGTAACTCCCCAAAATGCTGTCATGAATCCGTAATTCAGTAAAACAAGGTACTTGGCACACTAATAATTAAAGCAGATTAGCAATGCGTTAAGTTTTCCCTAAGTTCCCCTAAACAAAGTTTCTCTTTTTCACTGCCCTGGAGAATTAAAGTTAATTGACTGATTTGCACACAGCTGCCACACAGGACCACAGTCCCGTGCAAAGAGGAAGCCGGCAGCACTGCCATCTGAGAAAGGTGCTAGGAGCCAGGGACAAAGGGCTCCCCACACCCACCCCAAGAGAATGAAGCCTAATGGCCTTTGTCATCATACCCCCATGCTGACCGACCTCACCAGAGGTGAGGGTGATGGACGGCCATGTAGCTGAAGAATGGGTACTGTCATTTCCAACCACAGTCACAGACTTTTGTTCCTCAAAAACAGATGAAAGATGATGCATGACCCCCCCACCCATGTTTGGAAACATGGAGAGTATTATTACACATTCCAGTATGTTTACTAATGTGGTTTTTCTTACACACCCTTTAACTCTCCCTCTTGTGACGGTGCACTTTTCAAACTGGGGCAGAGTGAATGTTTGTCACAGAGCATCTGAAACATTAAAGGCTTACACTGAGACACTCAGCCAAATGTTTTTAAATAGAGTAATGTACAAAGTCCAGTACACTGGCAGAGATACTTCTTACATACGCGTGCTAATTGTACTAACAAATCCAATGACACCTTCTAAGACACAGTGCCGAGGATTGAGGGAAAAAGAGGATGGAAGTTAATACAGACTCTATACCATGGGTATTCTAACTGAAGACACTGCGTGACAGAGGAAAATAAAGGCTTGGAGCCATGCATCTCAAATTTCAGATCTAAAGTACAGTTCTGTTAAGGATTTTAAGTATCCACACATGGCCACTCTTCTCCCTTCCTCTTAATTTGCCACCATATTCAGTTCTTCATTAGATATACACAACTAGATGGTTTCTGAAAAGTAACTGTAATTCTGTATATAGACAGGGCAAACAACGAAGTCCAGACCAGGAGTTATTTTTCCCCCCTTTCCCAAACCTCTCCAAAAAACAGATTCTAAGAAAAAGTAATTAATCTTGTCATCCAGGAAAACACTGAGTATGAGAACAGAAAAGGAATGAAATGAAATATAAACTCTAAGGGAGGCGGCGGTCCGCGCAGACAACACAAGGCGTGAAATAAGGCTGATAACAAAGGGTTTTTAAAACACCCAATTAAAAGCGTTATTATATAATGTCACTGTCTGACCATGAAGCCACAACTCTTATCAAACTACCATAGCCAACTTCCTGATCAAGCTATCTAAAGCTTATTTAGGAAAGTCATTTAAAAAAATTTAAAACCTGCTGGTAAATTAATTTTAAGAACCGATTTCACACCTACTAACTTGGTTAACACCAAGTGGATTTTGCTTTCCTGACAAGGGGAAAAATTTTTCAGAAACGCCACATTTAATTCTTCAAATTTTTAGAAACATCTCTTTAGAAATGGCGAAATACCATCTAATATACTCAAGAATACAACTGATGAAAATCAATTAAAATGAACAGCAAAGACAGGAATTACAAGTTGGCAACTCTTTGGCCAATTTTTATGGCAGGAAAGTGTTTTCTTCTGGTCCACAGCATTTTTTTGCTTTATTCATCTCTAATAATAATTAGTGGACAATATTTAGAAACCAGGATATCTGATACAAAACTCCAGAATTCTGGCTCCTCTATGAAAAAATCAGGAGATTGGGTGAGTGGGCCCAAGTTTGTCCCCACGCGGACAAAACTGGCACCTAGTGTGAAGTCCCTGGTTTAAGGCAGCAATATTTTCAGCCTTGAGTACTAACCTTTTCCTCGACGGCCCTTCTTCAAAATCTGAAGAACTAACATCGTTGCTAGTTGAGGACACTTGGGATGCATCGTCCTTCTCATTCTCTGACTGTTCTGATGCTGGTCCTAATCCCTTAGACTGGCCATTACCAAGGAGCCCTACAGGTGAAAAAAGGGGACAAACACTTCAATACATGACATCAGGAAGCAGCACTTTACCACAGTTAACCCTACACAGTGGCTGATATGGGCAGACAAGAATCTGGATAGAAGAGAATTAGAAGGTACACATCCCTTGTGAATGGAGGGGGAAAAGTCCCACCTCATCCTACTTTAGACCTTACACGAGAGTGAAATGCCTACCAAAGAAATAACTACCACAGTAAGAAAGTCAAGCAGAAATGTGTGATTGTAATAATGCACTACAGCATCCTTTCTGAAGTGCATCAACGTCTTTCAGGGCTGGGGAGTGGAAAGGAAGAAACAAACTTCACGTATTACCGATTCAAACTAGTTACCCTTCCAGGGCTAAATATTTACTCTAGAAACACTGAAATCCTTTTTGGAATTGCCTTCAGGAACCAGTACCTGCCACCCAAGAAAAAGTATCAATCATTACCTTGTGGCCATATATCAGTCCTTAACTAGAGGTCTGACTGTACAACTTGCTCTTCATAGCAATCCACTGTATCAGAGTCACTGTATTGGAATCTGATTGTCTCAGAGGATAAGGATTCTCCACGACTCCATACACGGTACCATGCGGAAGAGGGAGTCTGGTGGCACCAGGATGAGCCACTAGTAACCCAGACTGGGAAAAGGGCTACGCGAAGTGACATAGAAGCTGCTGAGCCACCAGCCAACGGGTCACAGCTGAATAAAAGCCTGGTCTTCTAGCATTCAGATGTCCTTGCATCTAGGGTTCTGGATACGATTTAGGTTCTACCAACGGGGGGCTTGTACCCACACAAGTGTCCACAGCCACCGGCCCCCAGTTCCACTGTCTAGTCACCAGCCTCTGGGCATCAGCAGAAATGCTAGCAAGTGTCTGCATTTTCACAGCCACGGTGTTTGGCTTTTAAGTGAAGCCAAAAGGGCAGGGTGGCCCCTTGATTTTTGTTCTCCCAACCCTTCCAGCAAGTTTGTAAGCACTTACGTCCCTGTATTAAATCCCTTTTTGGTTGAAGCACTTAAAGAGTGGTTCCTATTAGTTGCAGTAAACACTATATAGAACACAATATTCTACATATTGGGTAAGATTTTCTGGAAGAACACAGTATACTGCAACAAAACCCTGGGACTTAGCCTGTTTACGCATGCATTTCCCCAGTTATCTATTTTTACATCATTTCAGGGTATGAGTAATAACATAACGCTGGAAATCTAATACAATGCAGTAAATAAAATCCCATGGCTGTCACTCAGACTTGTGGCTTTGGGAGTCATGACTACAATATGGAAGTGAAAACACTAGGCAACTTCCCAGAGAAACAGAAAATGTGGGGCGTTTGCACTGTGAGGCAAACAAGAGACATAATTGCAGGGAAATCTATGAGTCTAAGGGTTGAAGTGTGGCCAACGTTTCAAAGATGAGAGCAGTGCTATCCATTACGGTAACCGCTAGTCACAGGGAGCTACTGAGCATTTGAAATATGGCTATGTGAGTAAGAAGATGAACTATTACTTTTATTTAACCTTATCTAAAACTCACTATAACTAACATTTCTTTAATAATTTGATATTAATTCTTGAAATATTCCGGATGTATTATTAGGTTACGTCAAATACACTTAAATTAGTCTTACCTGCTTCTTTAAAATTTTGTAATGCAGCTCTAGAAAACTAACACTACATATGTGGTTGAAGTAACATCTCTATTGACCAGCACTAAATTAGCGCACTGCAGCAATGTCATGGGCGGTGGGGCGGGGTGGGGGGGGGATGACCACGCAGCAGCCCACCAAATAGCAGGAAGATACAGACCATACTTATAAACGCAGATTAGGAAACTAGCCCAGGGACATAATATAAGTCACGTGTAAAAAAGGCGCTAATGGATGAATTACCACACTTGAAAAGGATGGTAAATTCAAAATAAAAATTCTGGTTATGGAACCATATATAAAACTAATTTTTAAGGGGGATTATCTCTAAAATAAAAGTGCACTCTTGGTTGAATTCAAATTTTTCAACAGTATGTAAGGACGTAAAGGAGGATAAAGCAAGAAAGGAGGAAGGAAATATAACTTCATTTTTGAACACCCACCATATGCCAGGGCACGGGGGATCCAGGCAAAATCCAACCAAGCCTAAATTTTAGTAGTGAGAGGAGATACTTCTGTATGTATCAGTTAGTAGTATGTACAAAGAAGAAACCCTGCACTTGCAGGGTAACCAATAGGGTATGAATCACTGGAGCCAGCAAGCAAACCTGCAACAGCAAAACGAGGAGAGCAAAGCTGGTATGTGCAATACACCTAAAAAACAAAAACCAAAACCAAAACAGTGGTGGTGCTGGTGACAGTGAAGGAGGAAGAAGAGGTGGTTGTCTGAAGCTGTGTTTGGAACAAGGAGGAAACAGAAGGGCCAGCAGGCGCTGCTCGGTGAACCTGAGGAAGAAGCACTTGCTGTCCCCTCTGGTATGCACATAACAAGATCTCAAGCATCTCCTGAGGGAGCAAGCAGCTCATGAGTGAATGAGTGAGTAAGTGAAGGAATGAGTTAGCAGAGAAAAGTTCAGCTATTCAATGACAGCTCTACCCTTGTCATTCTGACAAAAAGAACCTCTGTAGACTGTAAAGAATAGTGACCCTCAAACTTACGCCCTGGGCATAACCCCAGTGTGTCCTCTTCTAACAAATTTCCAGATGATGCTGGTTCTGCTTTGGCTGGTCTAGGGGGGCCACATCTTGAGATCCACTATTGCAGGGGGAAGCAAGATTCAAGCCAGTAAGAGATCTAATTGCCCTAAGACACTATAAAGCTCTGGGCAAGTGTGCACTAGATCTCAGGAATTATGTTTGTACAATCTATCATAATACAACTCACGTTAGGGCACCCACATCCAAAGTTCACTCACAGTAAGGCGCCCAAAACCAAAGTTCTGCTGGGGCATTCTTCCACCTTGGATCATTAATTTTGTGAAAGGAAGTAAGGCTGCTTAAAACTTATCACACAGCTATCAGACCCTGCTAATGACAAATACAGTTAAAAAGTAACGCATGATGGAAAAAAAGTGTTCATATCTAAGAGGCATCAGTCTAGAACAAGGATATAATGTTTCTTCTCTCCAAAAAAAAAAGAAATCAACTGCCCAAGCACAAATTCAGGGAAACTGGATTATCAAGTTTTACATGAAAAGGGGGAATTTTAATTGACTGTATGTGAGCTCAATGTCAGGCAAAAGGATGAGAATGCTCTGAAACACTAAGGCATGACTGAGCTCCATTAAAAGGAATCAAAGTGCTGAGTCCACAGTCCCAAGCCCTCATCAGACTAATATCTTCAAAGAACACCAAAGATGCCTCCATTCCAAGGATTAACAATGTCTGTTACCTGAACTACGAGACAGATGGGCTGTCATTCACTTTCCAGATCAGGAAAAAGGGGCCCACACAAAGGGACTGCTTGCCTGTTATGTGAACTAGAAGACCTCAGCTGTTTCCAGCCTTTACTGGGGGGGGGGGGGGGGGGGGGGGGTGACTTGTTCTGCGTATAACTGTTTCAATTTGAGTACCCCCCTCCTGACATCAGCACAGAGAAAATGTACATTTATTTTTAGTTAGACAGTCTCCATGGTTGGATAAACCTGGGCTTTTTTCTTTTCTGCACACCGCCCACCCCCTTATTCACATCTCCAGTGGACTGGCTACCCTATTTCATTTTGAACGTTTTCATCCAACTCGTACCACGTGCCCAGTCCAGAAAAGCCAGGTCAGCAAGATGGAACACGACACCACGGGGCAGAAGAGCCGTTATCAGACCATCAGACAAGCCAATGAGTACTGCCTTTCCTTTCCCCTACGGAACAAAGCCCTGCCACTGATCTTTTACATTATTTTTAGTCAATGAGAAATAATCAAACGGCATCCTCTCCTCCAAACACACCAACTGGCTTTATCTTCCCACCCTCGCCCAAGCCCACCATCAACACAAACCTTTGTCGGGGGAAGGAGGTTAAACAGAGGAGACGCGATGGCCCAAAGACCGCCTCCCCACACGAGCATTCGTTCTCCTCTATTAATATTCAGTAGGTTGAACTTAAATTAAACCACATCCATTGTCTTTCACAAGAGCAATAAATATGAGCTGGAAATTCCAAATCACTGCGGTAAAGGCAGCGCTCGGCGAGTCACCGTCAGCTGACGGGGCGGCGTGCCACAGGCCACCACAAGGGCAGTGCCCATGCTCACGAGCTGAGAACCCCAAGGAAACAAAATTCAGGAGCTCTGGACCCTCATCTCCCAAATGAGCAAGCAACTAAAAGGCTTTCAAGGCAACATACCCGAACTGGTTCTTCCTAAGCCTGGAGCGGCAGCAGCAAAGAGGAAGGAGCAGTCCTGTTCCGGGGGGGCTGGAGATGTGCATGAACATCTCCCCCTGGCCTTAACATAACGGGGGCTGGGAAATTTAAAACACAAATGAGGCCAAAGAGTCCTTCAGCTAAGTGATGATGAGAGCTACAGATTTCAGAACAGAAATGTGCACAGAGAAGGAAATTCTTTCCTAACATCTGAAAAGGGGGACGAGAATGGGCAGTGCTTACAATTTTCTGTTTTAGACACAAAGAAGTTTCGCCAGTCCTCCCATCAGCTACACGTACGTGGTGGAATACAAAACTGAAGGAAAATCTAATGCCCTTATTTCACAAAAGAAGGGTTAAAGAGAAAGGAAAACAAGGGGACCTTTGAAGCTGTTCCCGAGCTTCCAAAACATCTGGAGCAACCAAACGTATTAGCATATTAGGGAGAGTCCGTGTATCTGGCTTTGTTGTAGAAGAGATGCACAAAAGGTAATTCTGTATTATAGAGCCAATGCCCGTCTGTCACCCTGTCACCGCGAGACAAGGTATCACATTACATATTAAACAGTCAAGCATCCAAAGAGAGCTTTCATTTGCGGCTGCAGCAGTGTGTGTGTGTGTGTGTGTGTGTGTGTGTGTGTGTGTGTG